>NW_010157390.1:26821-61314 GCF_000695765.1 Mesitornis unicolor
TCCTTCTATTTTGAGCCATTCTCTACTAAATCAAACATTTATTTTCCACTAACAAGCAGTTTTTTATGAAGATACACCGTTCAGCTAACATTTCCTCTCCTCTTCCCTTCTTGTCTAAAAGGAGATTCAAAGCAGAATATACTTACCTACAACAGCCAAAAGCATTCCTTTTCATTTCTCATCTTGTCATGTGTCTCATTTTTCATGTCTTTGTCCTTTAAAAGTTTTAACCGTACAGTCCAACCTGCCACTACACACACTGACTGCCTTGGACATGTACCAATGCTGTCAACATCAGCGTCACCTTCAGGAAGCATCATCTGCTGTATTACAAGCACGACAGCTCAGTTAGTTGCTTCCTAAATGGACCTCAGCTACCGTTCAGCTTCTTAGTTTAGCTTCTCAATATAACAAAGAGGTGGAAGCATCTAGTCAAAATACGGTTTTCTGAGAACTGCAGAAAGGCTGATACAATTTGGAACAGCTAAAATTAATTTCACTCTGTGACTTTCCCCATTTCCATTCTTCTTAAGAATTTACAAAGCTAGAAAACGTGCATGGAACTAAAGCCTTCGCATGTAAGTCAACCTTCATTTGAATGTTTTCTGTAATTGCCAGCAGCACCAACTGCTGCATAAATCACATACCACTTGTTTGTTCAATGCTCCATCAGCCTTGTGATGCTACACCTACCTTCTGTGTAAGACAAACACGATACAGGGTCACTGGTTGATCGGACTATATTTGAAATTCGGTATTTCGTAATGCGATGCTGCTGGACAGCTCTCTCGTGGCCACTTGCACACGGTGAAGTATTTGTGGGCCCAAAACAGGGAGAGGTCCGGGAAGGGATAGGAGGCTGGCTAAAGTCCACACAGCAGATTTTCTTTTGCTTCAAAATCAGCGTGGAATGGCTCTCTTGAGCAGAACTCTGCAGACCTCTTTCTGAAGGGTTGAAATTCTCTGAGGAACAGTCCAAAGACTGGCTGTGGGCACAGTTCTTTTCCTGTCCTTGAGACCTGTCTGTAGAGGCTCGGCTGTGGGAACTGTCATCATCATCAGGAAAACCCTCTGAGTGAGTTCTGTGGAGCCTGCAGCAGGTGCTGTAATCTGGGGTGCTGCAGCTCTGGTCTGTAGCCCCTTTGGAGGTTGTACAGTAGGGAGAAAGATCTGCAGAACTGAGAGATCCTTGAACTTCCAGTGAACAAAGATCTTCCGAGGAGCAGCTACGGTCTGGGATATCAACAGCCTCAGAGATCATCAAAGAGGTGCTCTCAACAGAAACTGCAAAACAAGAGAAAAATAAAGACTTCTTGCTCCTTTCCCACCCTCCCCTCTGCCCTGGCCCTGTTTTCAATATACTGATTTAAATTTAGTAATTGGCAAGTAGATCAACAGCTGCTCAAAAGACTTCAGATGACAGAACACCAAAGCAAAAAAGACTGAAGCCATTTACTTGTTTCTGGTGTCCTTCAGCAAAGACAATTTGTGCTGCACTTGAGTATTTTCTTCAACTAATAAGCATGCTTGAGCACCGACACCAAAGTGTTATCTGTATCTATATTTGGACAGAAACAGCTCTTTCACTACTGGTGTCTGATAAACAGTGTGAGATTGCCTGTGGTAGAAAAAGTAAAACTTTACACAAATGCTCAAAAAACACAGCTCTGATCACTTTAAAAGCGATCACCACTGTCAATATTAGCTTTGCACCTAACACTTTGTAATCAATCATCATTTCCTTCAAGCATATGCCCAAGTTCTTTACAAATGAGAATTTACCATCATGCAGCACCTCTGGCACACAAAAAATTGTCACATACGCTTCAGATGATAAAAGCTAAACGTTCTGTGCAAGGCCACATCATCTTTGGAGCCCTTTGTATTAAAAATTGAGATTGTTATCACTTCCTCTGTCATGTCTACAAATACATGTTATGGATGAAAATGGCTCCTTGTATGAAATTAGGTATTTAGCTCTGCACTATTCTCAAAGTCATGACAAAAATAAAGAAAATAAGATCAGATAATCCAATCTCCAAGCCAACACTTAATACAGCCAACACTTTTCCCATATAAGACTGGAATTCCTACATCTAAAATAAAAATATTTACAATATACAAATCACTTAATTCTGTTCAGCTCAGCAGCCTCTGATGTCCTTTTCTTCATAACAGCTGTTGCTAACCATAGTGATGAGACAAACGAACTTTAACTGTTTTGTTCAGGAATAGAAAAATATGATCTTTTAGTGAATTAGACAACATTTGTTAAGTGCTCCCATGCTCTGTGGTCTAGGAAGCAGAAAGCTTTCTACAGTGTAGGGAAAAAAATATCAAAATGAAAATCAAATATTAGTGAGGTTGGATTTTATGAAGGACAATTTATTTTTACATAAAAGGAATCACAGCTACCGTTTTCCTTGGGGCTTCCAGGAAATAAATTTGTAACATTAACAAAGTCAATCTGGCAATTACTTACAATCATAGTATCGACAAAAAGGACATAATAATCAATTACGGAAATACATCTGTACATCTACATTATGCTAAAAATGCACAAAATGTACTGCTTATTACGTGTTAGGTGCAAAGCTGCAGTGGTTTATTAGACCATTTATATTTGTGATGAGTCCCCAAACATTTTTTACCTAGTTAGATGATTCTTTGCAACATATCTTCTTAACTCAAGCTTTGAAATCTTTATAAGTTTGTATGGATAAAAGAAAGCATCCAGTTTGTGCCTGTCTTCCGAGTACAGATCTTCTATGTCCAAACTCTCTCTGGTTTGATTTGATTTAATTGATAACTAGAGTGTGGTTGGTTGTACCATTTGCTACCTGAAGGGCCTTAAGCTGTATTTACAGCTTCTTATTACCATAATCTTCCACTGGCAAGGTTTTGCTGGTACTACAGACAGCAGGATGAGGGTTCTGAAGCAGATGAGAAGCAATCACCACTCAAAAGAGATGGAATGGTGACTTCCGATTGCTTTTACATCAATAAAACATGCCCAAGGATCTTCCTAGTTCCCTTTCATGAATGCACAGCACAATATGGAATGTCAAAACCCTGGCTTGAGAGCTGGTCTAGCTAGTGCATTCTAGCACTGGCCTTAAAATTTTGACTTCCATATGTGGATGTGAAGTCCAAATGTACTAATGAATTTTAGGAACTAGCTCCATAGACACAGCCCTTGTTAACAGCAGCACTTAAAAACAAATCATCTTCAGCTGTCACACGCTATTGCTGTTTTCAAACATGAGCGTTTTAAAAGAAATAAAAATATTTAGCAGTAGTTGAACGTGACCGCTGGTGGCTCTAGAAGCTGAAATCCTTCTTCACAGAACAGATGCTCCTCACTAATGTGTTAGGCTGTCAGTCCCATTCAGGACACCAGGCGAGAGAGGCCTGTCTGTTTCTTGGACCATTCTGCCACCACCACTCTGTCCATGAGTGTAGTAGTTGAGAACATCTGCCAGTCTATTCAGTAATATTATATGAATATGATGTGGGAAAAGTATTTAATCAAAGTTTTACTAAAATAATTATTTCGTACAAACTACCCAATATATCATGATCCACTGAGGCTGTAAATATTTTAAAAGCCCTCCATATCAACAGACATAGTAAAGAAGCCTATTCCAGTAACTTCTAAACTTATAACAAGCACACTCTGGGCTGATACTCATCTACTTTCATTCACAACATTTACACTTCAGGCAGCAAGCTTTCTATTCAGGCTTCTGAAAGCCATGCAGACACTACTACATGGAGAAGGCACATGGATGATAGGAAGGCACCCTTGGTTGCTGACAATGGGAAACAAACTGCCAGTTAATGCACACGACTCTTCAAAGACAACTGACAGTTGCCATATCTGCCTCAAAGGGCTTTACACAGCATGCTTTGTTGAGCAAAACTCTCCTCTGCATTTCCAGCCACGTCAGTTTATGACTGTGAAAAGGTTCTTCTTGCCATGAACAATCTGAAAGCAAATCCTTCTTTCTCCATTGGGAAATCCTACTGCATCTTTCTCAAGCAGACAAACACAGTGCTATGATCACCTTGTGTGCTGAAGTCCAGGGTCATGTTTCTCTCACCCAAGCTTGATTCGGATACTTGCTGATCAGTATCAGTGACCTAAATGAAAATTGTTTAATGAAACAGCACATTAACCTGCAATTTACCAGAACAAACTAAAATGCTGATGATCTTAAGAACGCACCTGACAATGTGAAGTAACTGTCATATAAAGTGCTATTCAGATTGAAAGCTATTTAAAGATACAGTACTTTACAATGTCTTTGGGTCAGGAACAAATGCAGGGTGAAAGAACATGCTTAAAGCAATTTTTCATATTTCCAGATTCTACAAGCTAAATTCATCTTGAATTCATAGGCAGCTGGTGCTGCAGACCCACATTGCAAAACTTAACGTGTGCAATGCTTAAAACTAAAGGCTTTATTACAAGCAAGCTCTTTTACTACAGTCTGCATTTTTCCATATTATGCTTTTTTTCTCAACGCATTATATCACCCCAAAATAGGATGAAGAGCTACAGAAACAATAAAAGCAAACACTAGAGCAGTATATTCCTTTGGTTATTTGCCAAGATCTTAACAGCTAACATATTTTAAGCCCTATAACATCACTGCAACCAAGGTGCTCTCCAGCCTATCAGAGATTGCTGAAGGCAGACAGTACTAGGACTCACCTTTTTTTCTGAAAGGGTGGACCTAAGTGGGTAATTTCCCTTCACTTTTGAGGACCATGTGAACAACACACAGAATCAGTCCCTGCTGGAGAGACTTGATCCATAAATACCTGAAATTTAATAAATTTGCTTTCTACTGATTTTAATTGACTTAGTATTGAATCTCAATGCCAATCGCATTAGACTTTTAGCAGTTGAGATCATGATTATTTAAAAAAAATGTTCCAATTGTATTGGGTTTTCTGTGAGGGGTTTTTGGTTGTGTCTTTGGTAACGGGGGAAGGGCTATGGAGATAGCCCTGTAAGAAGCTACCTGAAAAGCTCCCCCTTTTCCTTTGTCAGACCCACCTCTGACCAGGGCCAAGCCAATCGGTGCCCCTGCGAGCCAGGTCGACTGCCTGCAGCCTGCTGAGTTCACTGGTGAGGCAGGGCCACATGAGCAGGGGCTGCCCCTGAAGAAGCCATGACTCTGGGCAGTGTGTGCTGGAGCAGTTTGTGTGTGAGGGAACTGTGACCCTGGACAGACCCAGATTGGAGCTTTGTTGACTTGGGCTGAAGCCGTTTTGTGCATGAGGGAAACCACAGCTGTGGGCAGACCCGTATTGGACTTTTGAGCACTTTTTCTTTTGTGGAAAGGGTGCCACGTGGAAGCAGAGAGAGAGACTGGGTGAAGTCCTGCCTACCCCTGAGGAGTACGTGGCACAAAACCGACTGCAACCCCCACTCCCATCCCCCTGCGCGTCATGGAGGGCAGGTGAAGAAACTGGGAACAAAAGCTGAGCCCGGGAAGAAGGGAGGGGTGGGGGAAGGTGTTTGACTTTAAGATCTGGTTGTATCTCCCATTGGTCTACTCTGATGTTGGTAACAAATTAAAATTGTTTTGTTTTTTTTTTTCCTCCTTATGATGAGTCTGTCTTATGCCCATGACGTTTTAAGTGGTGAGAAGCCCTCCCAGTCCTTATTTTGACTAGCCCCTTTCTTGGGGCATCACGGTGCTCAGTTATGCACTGGGCCTAAACCATGACACCAGTAAATAGCTGGTAAAAATGAATGAGAAAAATATAAAAAGTCAAAGAAAATGAGATTGATTCTATCTTTAGCAGAAAGCATCATATCTACTTCTATAGCGCCACAATTAACTAGTAAAAGTTTATTATGGTTGGTGAGAGTCTAGAAATAACCATCAGTCACCTCTGTGAAAACTTTTTTGTCAAGAGCCTAATTTGTTTGTGGCCTTCTAAAAAATGGAATGTGACACTATTACTCTGACGCTATTAAGGAAAGAACTTCCAGTGCACACGCCAGTGAAGATTAATGCAAACATATATATGTATAACTAACTGTGCTCACTAATGGGTTTTTTTATTTCTATCCATGGCTTGCCGTGATCAAGCGACCAGGAAACTTTTTCTAACACAAATCTAGTTTTTAAGAGTGATTTTAAGTCTATGAGTTAGTGAATGCAACTCTAAACAAAGAACAGTACCAGAAATAATTTAACTCAGCAACAAACGGATAGAGGAGCAAAGGTAAATCACCAATATTTTTAAACAATTTGCTTGGAAATTTCTTAAAGGATCTTTCTTTATTGAAGTAGAGTATTGGACCTGAGGTAAGAGAACAAAAATAGTGGTGTCACTAAGTTGCAGACCATTCCTAGGATCCAACTGTGGAACTGCTAGGAACTAACTGGAAAAGTAAGAACTGTTCTCAAATGCTCTTTGTTGATGGAGAAAATTCAATCAGACTAACTACATTTTGGATGAAATAATAAAATGTTTTAAGGGTGTTTGTTTATTTTTAAAAATCTGGGAGTTCTTTTTAAATCCAGGTGGTTTCATAAATTCTTAATTGCTGACAGGAAAACAGATTAACCTTCTTGCTTGGGAAAAGGAGAATGATGGTTTTAATTATAGGATGTAACACTGACATTGTTTAGTCCAGTCAGAATTTTGGTTCACATAGGGATGGCATGTATCTTCATACAGGGTTCTGCACAGCCTAGGGTAACAAAACCTTATTGACTCTCACATTCTCAGACATAAAGCTGGTAAAGACAATCACTAAGCTATCAATAGGAAAAGGAAAGGAAAACCATGCTTTGAACAAGCCTGCACAGCCTACAGGTCAGTAAAACTTATAAAACAGTCACTGGTATAATTCACCCAGAACCCTGATTTGTTTGTTTTCTATACCCTAGTCAATACTTTGTATAGAAAACAGTGTGAAAAACACTTCTTTTCATAGTCATAAAATGGGAATTCCTAATCAGTACAGATAGCAACTGCCATTTTTACTTAGACACAACCACCTAAACTAGCACTGACATTCGTGGTCCATGAAATGCATGAAATATTGCGTCTAATTAGACACAATTTAATAAAATTATAAGGACTTTTAATCCATTTAAAAACAAAGAAAACCTATTGCTTGATGCTCACTGAGAGGTTTTACAATTATGACATTATTACATAATGGTTCCCAGAAGCACTCCTGTAAACTAAAGCTCTGCCATGATTTCCATTGCAAAGTCTGCCTCTGAGGGATTTATAAATCTAGTTACTTCAGTTCATACGGTACTGTAGCTTGGTGCATATTATATGGGTGCATTTGCATAATGCAAGAACTTAGGACTCCATTTCGGTGGTCTTATAGACCTAAAATTGTCTTAGACTTTGGCTCCATTCCTCCATTCACAGATGGACTGGGACACTGACTGTAAAAAAATTACATTAGGGCTTTTGTTGTCAAAAAAAGCACATGGCTACGAAGTGGCAGTGTAGGCTTTAGTTAGCGTTGCCAATGTACTTCACTTCTGACACTCAGCATCTGTTCTTATTCTGCCCTTACAAGTTCTCTGAACCAGCAACTACCAGACATACACAAACTCAATCCTGGTAAGAAACTATATAATTATCACTGTTTAGAAATTAAAAATCATCGCTCATTTTCAGTTGTGATTGGAACAAACACTTCTGCAACCCAGGTGGCCAGAGCTGAATAGGCAAGGCACTGACACTGACCCCAGATGCCAAAAAAATAACAGTCAATACATCTCCTTATTAAAGCGTGTGTTCTTCTTGCAAGAGCATGACTTTGCTGCTTTAAATTATAGTTCTGTAATATGTTGGTGCTATTGTGCTGCTGGATGTCGATGTTCCAAGTGCAATCCCAATTACAAGAGTGCTCAAAGTGATTTTGCGCTTAAGTATAAATAGGCACTTTTCTAAACCTTACTCAATATTTCATACAAATTCTTCTCACAGATGTGATCCTTCTCTTTCCCCCCTAACCACATATAATTTATAGTGCTTTTGCCATTTTTTTTAAACCACTGAAAAACAACTCTTCCAGGGCTTGCAGATTCCTCTGAGTTACTGTAAAGAAAAAGGACGGAACTTGAACAAAAAATATTTTAGAAAGGAGATGGCCTTGGAAACTCCAGTTTTGCTGCTCAGAAAAGAACTTCACTTGTAAGCAGTTTATACCCTTTCATAGAATCATGGAATGGTTTGGGTTTGGAAGGGACCTTGAAGATCATCCAGTCCAACCCCTGCCATGGCCAGGGACACCTCCCAATAGACCAGGTTGCCCAAAGCCCTGTCCAACCTGGCCTTGAACACTGCCAGGGAGGGGGCATCCACAGCTTCCCTGGGCAACCTATGCCAGGGTCTCACCACCCTCACAGGAAAGAATTTCTTCCTAATATCCAGTCTAAACCTACCGTCTTCCAGTTTAAAACCATTCTCCCTTGTTCTATCACTACCTGCCCTGGTAAAAAGTCCCTCCCCACCCTTCCCTTCAGGAACTGAAGGCTGCAATAAGGTCCCTCTGGAGCCTTCTCTTCTTCAGGCTGAACAGCCCCAACCTTCTCAGTTGGTCCTCATAGGAGAGGTGCTCCAGTCCCTGATCAGCTTTCATTTTATTATACCAAATAAATAGTGCAATGTTTGGGCTGTTTATTGTGGCAGGTGGTAGAGGGTGTGATACAAGGCAAGGATTAGAAGAGTTGTCAGAAACTGCTTTGTCAGTCATAGAAGCTGCAAAGTTAGGCATATCTTGGAGTTTTTAAATTGTGTTTATGTCAGGGACTGTACGCCTCAATGTTCTTCTTTTCTCATACACTTGTCTTATTAATTGTCTTAATAATCTTCTTGTGTAGAATAGTAAAATTTTATATAATTGCTTTAGTTCTGTGGTTTCAGTTGTGGCTTCCCCCAGTGTGAACAAAATCACCAGAAAACTTATAAATGTTATATTCTGGGGAAATGCAAAGTCGTCTGCTCTGTAATGTGGGTGCAATTTGGCAAGCTGAATACACATCTTTTCAGAGTGTGCTACTAACAACTGATACACAATAGCGTCAGTCAGTCAATGTTTGACTGCTTGAGTTTTTACTGAAACCTGCAAGAAATTACAGTTTCTAAAATAAATTTGAATTATTTTCCCATTTCCCTCAGTTCAAGAAGGACAGGGAATTGCTTGACAGAGTCCAGCACAGAGCCACAAAGATGATGGAGGGAGTGGAGTGGAGCAGCTCCCTTATGAGGAGCGGCTGAGGGAGCTGAGTCTCTTTATCTTGGAGCAGAGGAGACTGAGGGGTGACCTCATTAATGTTTACAAATTTGTAAAGGGCGAGTGTCAGGAGGAAGGAGCCAGGCTCTGCTCAGTGATGTCCAATGACAGGACAAGGGGCAATGGGAGCAAGCTGGAGCATAGGAACATTCCATGAGAGCATAAGGAAAAACTTATTTACTGTGAGGGTGCCAGAGCATGGCCCAGGCTGCCCAGAGAGGTTGTGGAGTCTCCTTCTCTGCAGACATTCAAAACCCGTCTGGCCGTGTTCCTGTGTGACCTGGTCTGGTGATCCTGCTCTGGCAGGGGTTGGACTGGATGAGCTTTCGAGGTCCCTTCCAACTCCTAACATTGTGTGATTCTCTGATCACAAATCTATTCACGCAAAACTTTGCTCAAATTGGTTTTGGCTGTACATGCAGATACGTTCAACTTACAGTTTCAGTTGAGTTGACACTGTATAGTAAAAGCTAAGGCAAAAAAGTGTAATGTAAATATCTGTCTTAAGTATACCGGATTCTTTCTCAAAATTCAGAATAAAGGTTTTATGCACTCTCAGGAGTAACTCTTTCTTCTTTCTGCTATATAACAACAGAACCTATTAAAAGCTGTAACAGCTAAAAGTATAGGCAATAAATAGAGAACTACTCATTGCTATTTCATAGGAAGAACACATCTCTATCCTTTTAGCATTCGAATTTTTGCTCCGAATGGTTTCTTATCAGCTAACGTAACAGTAATCAGTTTCTGGCAGTTTGGTGCCTGATGGGAGCCGCCTTATGGAGGCTGTACCTTACAACCTCTAAAGCATAAATCTGGCACTGAGTTCAAGGCGTTCTGTCAAGACAGGAGCATACTATGATAAAAACCTATACTATTACTAGGTGCTCCCAGTGGTTTTCCAGACCATGATCTGAAGTCTGACACAAGTGGGACACTGCAAATGTGTATTTTAACTTTGTTAATCTGAGGTTATTTGCAGAGATTTTTGTTAGGAATTTTAAAGTACATGTTCTACCTACACAATTAAAATGGGAATTCATAATTATCTTGGCTCAGTTCACATGCAGATAAAACTATGTCCCATGAGCTCCCTGCTATATATAGACATAGACAAACATACCAAAGTTATTAGCATTACATGTCACAAGACATACAATTTTCTTTTCCCTTATTAAATCTACACTGTTGTACTGAGCTCACACTAAAAGTAGTATATTCAAGTGACTCAAATCCACTATCAGTAGTTGGAATAAAAAATATTTTACAACTCTAAAAGGTTTTAAGAAAATAAGCCTGCTTCCTAATTCCTTATTACCAACTGAAATTAAGAAATGCAATCTCATTTTGAAACATCAATACCCATTTCAAATAAAGACAAAAACACTGTGCTTTGGTGATTCCAATCCATCCTTCTAGGTTTTTGATACTGACAGTCCAGTCTCATACAAATTTTGTAAAGGATAACAGTTGAAATATTACTAATTGCATAAGCATTTGCCCAACCATGCACAAGAATGTAAGGAGAATACATATTGAGTAAAATTTGTTAGTTAAACCCTTTTAAAGAAAATGGACAGAAAAATGTGTTTAAAGAATATAAATATTTTATAATGATTGACACCCCCACCCCCAAAGTAGAATTAAGTCCTAAATCATTTTACATCATTAAATTTGTCTAAAATTATTTTGCATCATGAAAATTTGAAGACTATGTAAAGAATTTCTTTCCTTACCTGGCTGGCAGGCATCTCTCCAATCACTGCCTCATAAGGAGGGGGAAGCTCAGTTGGATACAGCATTCCTGGGCTGTTAATGGTTACTTCATATAAAGCACTGAATGGGGAATGGGGGAAGTCCAAATGGAGACCTCTGTTTAAAAACACAAACAAGCAAACTTAATTAGTAAGAAATTGCATTGGATTTATTCAGTAAACTATTACCTACACCACAAGGATGCAGAGCATTCTCTGAGTTCAAAGACAATATACTACAAAGAATTGCATTGAAGAAATTTATTAAGACAATTGAAAGGAAGCCTTCATTCACAGGGTAGCTTTAAAAACTGTATTTGATTTTGGATGCCAGCCATCTCTAACAGTCCATTTTGCAGTCATTAAAAAGTCCTTCACCACTCCACAACAATACACATTAACTGCAATTATTTCTTTAGAAACTTAAATCTCACATTCAACTTCAAGTGCATAATGTTAACAATCGTGAAAGGATTACCTATAAACTGATCTCTGCTTTAAGTTCAGGTACTGTTATCCTTATCTTAGCTAAGTTCAGTAAGCTTCTCTATTACAGCAGTGCTTTCACACAAATATTTCCAGGCACATCCTAAAAAGTTTGCAAAAACTGTATGTAATCTCTCTGGAAAAGAAGCACCTAATGTAAGTGAAGGACACTACTTGGCTTCATATTCTTAGAGCGAGCTTCATAGGCTGTAGCTCAGAATTATACAGTGACTAGCTACAGGGAAGAAGAATCACCTCTGCGCCTCTATCACTGGTGTACAGGTATACTCCGGTGGGTAATAGGGTGGAGGTGGTATTGGTGGTATGAACTCGTCAAAATCCAAGGTTTGATGCAGGATAGTTCCATGTGGAGTCATGCAGTCCGGATTGGTAGAATGTGGCCTCTGTGGCAGAAACTGAAAATCAACAGGTCAAGTTCCGTCAGATGGTAAAAACATCATCACCAATAATAAAAACCTTGATAAAAGGACAACAATAGCAACCCTGACCAATACCAGTTTCACTAATATACATAGTGAAATGAGAGAGACACATCTGGATGCATAAGAATACTTAAGATCAGTGAGGAGTGCGAGTCAAATTGCCAACATATAACACAAGGTTTTACTAAAGACAGAGAGGTCTGTGCCTCAAAGTCAGTCACTCTTAGGAAGCAGAACATAGGCATTTAAAATTAAACAGCTTTTCAAGAAATACTTATACCTTGTAATACAATTTTATCGTAGCACTACATAATCAGCTGTATTTATATAATTTATGAACAGTAGATACAAATACTAAAAAACCAACTATTTGAATGTTTTTGTTTCCAATTTGAAATGTTGTGGTGCTTATAGAGAAAAAAAAACTCCCCCTAAAAAATAAAATAAAACAAATTAGAAACAAGCTACCATATATTCATTAAATTTTGAACACAACAGCTACAAATATCCCACCTATTTTTCACTTCCAAAAGAAGAACCACTTATAACTATTCTTTATAATACTTATAAAATAAAATATTCTTTTTCACCATTCGTGGTTTGGTGATACAGACACTGCACACTTAAATATGGTATAAAGGCTTTAAATACTGATGTGAAAGTAAGAAAAACATTTATTCCATGTAAATATCTCAAAACCAAAAAGAAAATAACCAGATATCAGAAACACGGCAACTTAACGAGTCTTCCAGCAAAGGCTTAAACTACTTCAAGATCAAATATGGACCATTCTGCAGATCATACAGAACCCAGCCACCTTGACCTGATTTTATATGGGCCCCACACATAAAATGGGATCAAAAGACAATCCAAAACCACAGAAGAATTCTTTCTTCTCCAGGCAAGCTTCTCCTGTCATATCACTTCTCTTGGATCAGTAGATTACTCTGTCTTTAGCTCTTGCCTTTTAACACAAGTGAGCTGAGAACATTTGCTGAAGGCACATTTCTTTTTTATACTGGAACAAGTGAGTATGTGTCTTTGTACTGTTGTTTCATTACATTATTATTTGTCTAAATCCATGATAAAGACTTAAGCAGCAGTGAAATGAAAGGGAAAATGCTTATGCTTAGGAGATCCAGAAAGCAGAAAGTAAATTTCGTTAATTTTTAATGTCAGAGTTTTGCATTTTTCACTTTTTCAAATTTAACTTGGTGCAGTGATGCTGAATTTAAATTAGTGGAGAAATGACATGGGTCTTTGGTATTTAAAAGGTTGAGTTACATCTTAATTCTATGACCCACTCTAAGTATGTTGTTTCAAAGGTCAAAGCTGCAATAATGCAACACAACAGAGGGCCAGGAGGACCAATTTCAATTGTTTGTGAAAATGAACTGTTAGGTGCTTACTAATTAACTATTAAACAAAGAGCCTCCTCTGCAGAACATGTTATAGCATTGCATCTAACAGGCAATCAATGGCTTGCAGCCATTGTAGTCTACTGATGGCACAGGAATAAAAGACATATTTACCTGCTTTAGACTCCATTACATAAAATGTCTGATGCTATCAAGAGCTCTCTTTCACGTCAGATGTGATGCTGTTACCTTGAGTACTATCAGACATTTCGACAGCTTTGTCTCACAGATTAAAACTATTTTTTTGCAGTCAGTCTAAATTAACCTAATCTTTCAGCAGCCATTTCTCAAATTGTAACTTCACAATAATATTAATCGTTAAACACCGAACTTTTTCCCCAAGTGACACAATCATCAGCACTCATCAGTTTGCTACAATTCCAGATACACAGCAGAATCTTTTAGGAAAAAAGAAAGCAAGACAAACTTCAACTTAGTGACTTAAAAACGGTATAAAAATTTATCATAATGAAGACGTTATACACTGTATACTCTATCTCACGTTTTGTACCCTAACTGTACATCAAACCCAGGACTACTAATTTTCCTAGTAGAGTTGACAATTTGCATCATCTTTACAGGCTGGAAACTAAACAATTTTTTCTTACAACTATTTCCACACACAGCCTGTTTCCATGTACTGCCATGCAATCCAAGCTTTGGTCTGCACCAGAGAACAGGCAGCTCCATGCCTTCAGTTCTTGAGTTCCCTGGAGCTTGTTTCATTCAGCCATATACAGGGAGAGATACTCCTAACACTCCTCAGAACAAGGCAATGAAACACACTGCACTTTTACAGCGAGTGAACTATCAACCTACATTCCACGGGATGTGACAGAAGGGAAGGGTTTTACACAGGGTAGAAGAGGCTGTGATTCAAGAAGGAAAAGACCCAACATTTAGATGCAGTTCAGTTTAACAGCAGAATCATTTGCATCCCCTCCAAGAACCTTTAACGTGAACACAAATCATGGCAACAAACTGAGTGACCAGTGCTGAAAATGAGTGGCAAAACGGACATGAAAGATGCACATATTTGGGGGTGCGTGTTTAGAATCAAGTTTACCTGTGTGATATCATCCTGCTGGAAGGCACAGAAATTAAAGTGAAAAAGGCTGTAAGAGGAAGACTAGCAGAAAATGAAACAATAGCAAACACACGGGATTATCGCAAAGAACAGACATCCTTGAGAAAACAATTGGAAAGCTATTCAGTAGGAATTAAATCATATCTTATTCCACACCACCCTATCTACTAAACTCTACTAGCCTGTAAAAGTTTATTCTTCCTACAGTAAAATGTATTTTAAAAATCTTTAAGGGTTAGTCTCAAACGGAGAAGGCTGGCAGGGGCTCAGCAAAGACTTAATACAAAGTCCATGGGCAAGAAAAAGACATGGTAAGAAAATGGGAACAGCTGACAAAGCTGGACTAGGTGGAGGAACACTGGCAAATGCTTTCATGAGGAGATGGACATTTTTGGCATTAGAAGACAGATGCTATTAAATAATCAGTCTCAAAATGTGGATGGCAAGTAGAATAGGCAACAAGAAGGACTGCCAAACCGAAAATAGGGGTGGTGTGGCTCACATGGCCACTCCAGAAGCAATGGATAGAAAATGGTTGCAGACAAGGATAAAGAGCAAACAGAACCACTGGGAAAACTATAAATAGCCAACACTGTTAAAAGCTTGTATTATTGCAGCTATCAATAGATATTTTGAGTATATTTACTACTCATAAATAGATATCCCCGGACTTTGGAAATCCCAAATATCAGCCCTTTCTGTTGACCACCTGGAGCCGCCGGATGCTGGGAGCTTTCAGAAATCTGACAGGCAATGAAATACAGATCTAGAATTCATTATCTTCTTCTAGGAAACCGCTAACCTTATGCTTGAGGCTTGGCATTCAAACTATTATACACATGTGGTTTTTTCCTTGTCCTTGGACTGAAGATGGCCTTACTTTAGGCTGTGGAACATGTGTGATACCTAATAGACGTATACATCGATCAGTGCACGTGCTAAACGGATGTGCAACATACTGCACACATTGCACACAGAATTTTGTGTGTTTTAACTGAGCATGCCTAACTTTGAAAGAGTTAAACAGCCTGATTTAAAGCTTTCTTTTATACTGAAGACTACTTAATTTGTTATTTGGTTTACAGCTATGAGGGAAGAGTAAAGCATGCTGTCTGGTTGCAGCAGGGTAAACAAGAAAGCTATACAATGTTGTAGTTTTGTACCCACTTCTTGGACCTGAATTCAATACAGAAGTTAGCCATGGCAACAGTACCAAGTTGTTATCAAGCAGAAAATTAGAACCACAAATGTTAGAAGTACACCACTTCCAGTGGGAGCAGAAGACTAAAAAGTTTCCTGACAACACAGTTAAGCACAAGGTGCCATACTACGTGCCATAGTACTGAGAACCCCCCACAGTCAGTGATGTAGGGCTGGACACCAGTGAGCTTCTTAGCAAGCTTAGAACCTGTAGCAAGACACGTGCTGTCACTTTCCAGTGAAGACGACAGTGCTCTGTAGAATAACAGAACTCTCCTTGCAGGTTTTAGCCCTTCAAAGTGAAATTTGAAGGTTGGACAGGGCTCTGAGCAACCCGATGCAGTTGAAGATGGACCTCACTGCAGGGGGGTAGGAGGAGATGACCTTTAAAGGTCCCTTCCAACCTAAACTATTATATGATTCTATGATAAATAAACACCATTAGATAGACACGAGTAAGATTGTAAACCCCAGTTTCTTCTTTTATTGTCAGATCAAATTTCCAGCTCTTCATTGAGAGGTCATCTAACAGTCAGTCACTGAAGTGACCGAAATGATTAGAGTTTATTATTTATGTTCTGAATATTTTGAGTATATTGAACTAAAAGCTGGCACAGGAATCTCAATTAAGGAACTGAAGAAACAGCAGATAAGGCCTTTAAATAGAATTCTTTAATGAAACAGTTACCCAATGTGATACAATGTGGTAAGTCCTCCTACCTGAGACTCGCAAACTCTTCATCAGTATTTCCCAGATATAGGACATCCCCACCAAATATCAAAAAAAACATCCTCTATTCTACATATTCCACGACTGACTGGCACTATTGACTCCATGTAAATGACAGTGCTGGCATTCACTGCTTAGCAACTATGACATATCTAAGCCATAACTGCCACACATCAGTACATGACTAGTGCTCTAAGGAAATCTCCTTATCTAGCGTAATTCCCGTATCTGCATGCAATTACCTCTGCCTTCCATATCACATTTAATAAATTTACTGTGTAACTTTGAAATTAGTCCTTTGGA
The DNA here is from genome assembly GCF_000695765.1 of Mesitornis unicolor. NCBI lineage: Eukaryota > Metazoa > Chordata > Aves > Mesitornithiformes > Mesitornithidae > Mesitornis > Mesitornis unicolor. Next base: position 43,535 of record NW_010157390.1, read on the forward strand.
GACTCCAGGGTTCACTATCCTCATTTCAGTCTCTATATGCCATTTATAAAAATCTGCTAATTCTTGGGAATGGGAAATACACATTTCTAATTGTATATAATTATATATTGGCATGTTATCTATAGTAAAAGCTCTTTGCAATATACTTGGGTCTATACTTCTGTCTTCAATTAACTGTCCTCCTCCTGGACAAGTTGCTTTTTTCCTTTTCTGAAACACTGGAATCAATATCTCTTGGAGGGAATTGTAGACACTAATTGTGTGCAAGAACAGAAGAATCATGGCTGACTCTTCTAATTTGTCCCAGATCTTAAAGGGAAATTGCAACACAGAAGATATTTTGGTATGGAAAACATAGATTCACATTTTTCTGCTCTGTTGTTTCCAGTTGCTGTACCTATAACCATCACAAGCCATTAGCTCTGCAGTCTGAGAGGGTCTGACAGTACATTTTTCTTGAGGTACTGACCTTACTCTCAGCAGTCTCAAATATTAAATATTCTTATTCTACCAATAAAATGTGAAATGGAAAATGGTACATTTTCTAAAAATGTCAAAAGATTTCCTACACCAAAGGTTTCTACTTTATCTTTTTATTTGTGGTGGGGGTGAGAGGAATATTTATCCAACCATATTTACATTTACATTTAGGATGTTTCTATGGATGTACATTATTTGCAATGTGTATTTCTGAAAGGACCGTCATCTGGGCTTTACAGTACCTTTAAGTGAGCTTTGTGCCAAAAAAATGTAATATTTAGGTTTTGATATAATTAGGTTAAATAATAAAAATCATGTAATAACTTCAGATCCATTCTCAATGTAAAGCTTCATCCTGAAGGGTTTTTTTAATTACTATTTCACCAGGATAAGAGGTTAAACAATGCCAGCAAGATATTATTCTCATACAGATGTGCTTTATTTGGGGTGCTTGAGTAGAAACATTAACTACAGCCTATTAAGTTAATGACATGCAGAATTATCATCATGGTTGATGAAAACAGTAATTAAATGTAACAGCTTGCATGTGTCATTAGCTTATTTTCTTTACAAAATAAGAGATTGTTTTAGATATCACATAATATGATGAACTGTTACTAACAGCGATGGTGATAAAATCAGAATACACTGAATGGTAGCAGTGCCAGTACTTCTAGCATAAGTACTGTACAAACCTATTTGGAGTGGAAGGATAACTGGAATAGGTGTAATTCATGCTTGGTCATAGTGGACGTAATTTCTTGTATCTGTTTAACTCAGGCAGCTACCTTTTGAAGAAAACTTCTGCAGTAGCCATTCATCAGACAAGATGCAAACTGAAACTGCCTTAGGCAACAAATGAAATATCATGGAAGTGACAGTTTGGTTATTAAGAGATGTTTCTTCACATTACAAAACCTTGATATAATCTGACTGATTCACATTTATCTGCTGGAGGGGTGTGTACACAGACAGAACAATTCTGGGAAGCCCTGTAATGGAGTGCAGCCTTAAACTGTCTAAAGTAGTGAAACACAGTAACAACTGCTATTTCAGCCTTTAACTATGGTAATCACTTACTCTTGCAGCTTTAGTACAACGGGTAGATCTTATATTTTTTTTTCCTCAGCATCTGTGTATACATAACAGAGTGAGAAAGGTTGAAGTGAGGTGAAAACTTCGGGGTACTTTCTGAAATGTTTGTTTGGTGGGATTATTTCTAACCAAAAAAACCCTCTTTCCAATTAATTGGAATATTTAATTTGAGCTTACCATCAGACAGCTTGTGTTTATATTTTTCAGAGCATTTTTACTAAAAAATCAGTACATCAAAAGTTAGCAGTTTCCAATAAAATACTGTCAGTTTACTTGTATGAATAAGACACTCACTGTATGCAAAAGTTAGCAAGAATGTAGATACTCATGAAACACTGCTGAATTTTTTGAGACTGTACTATATACCAGCTCTATGTTGCTAGGCAATAAATACCAGAAGCACACAGAACAGCTTCATGCCAGAAGAAAACTTGAGATTATTTTAAATTTTCAAAAATTCACCATCCTAACTGATTAATTTCTGAGACAAGAACACTAACACAGCACATGAGCCACAAAACTAATGACCTAATTTTAAGCTAACGATGTCCAAGGAGGATGCTCCCTATTGCATAATGCTTTTGCTGGCTAGGAATTACATTTATACCTCCTTTTCCTACAGGAGAGCATATGTAGCTCTTGAATATTGTAAGAGCAGAGGAAAAGAATGAGCACAATAATTAAAACCTTTTCATCTAAGAGGGGTGGTATCTTTTGCTGCTGCTATCTTAAACTTCTTAAACAGCATGGTACAACCCTGCTGAGAGAAGACGCATACCTCAGTGAAAAGTAAAAGGAAAAGCACAAATCAAGCATTAATGAGCAAGAGAAAAGGAAGTCAATCAGATTTCTGGGTGCAGGAAACGAAAAGGGAACTGCAGATCATGAGACAATAGACTGAAAATAGTGGAAGAAAAAGAAATCTTTGGATCAGAGTTCAGCTGGTCTAAGTCAGCGTAGCCCCAGTGAAGTTATGCTTACTTAGGCCTGGTAGGAATTTGGTTCAGCAACCTGAAAAAAGAAAGGGAAAAACTTAAGGATAAACAAGAAAAGACTGTGGTTGGGCAGAAAGAAAGACGTCATTCCCTTCTTCTGTGGAGAGGGAAGAAAATTCTTGCCAATGGAGCTGAAAGGGTGCGAGAGCAGACAACTAAGCAGGAAGACAGGAAGCTGGAAGCACAAAGCATGGAAAGCAAAAAGAAACTGACATAATAGCAGCATCGCCAGGTGGTAAAGAAAGAGTTTTAGGGAAGAATGAAGTGGCAGAGACAAAATTTATGAGCTTTTGAGGTATTTTACTTCCTACTGAGATTACTGCTTCTTGCACATGCCTGTTAGAAGCACTTTAATCTTGTTCTTGGTTCATTGTCATTTATACTTTTTGATTGCTCATACACTGCTAAATACCATAAAATTAAGTGTAGGTTAAGCTTCACAGAATATATAGGGTTACACTTCTGGATGACTGCTTCCATTGTTACACTAGTCACACAGATATCTCCAGTGATGAACACTTCAACTCCCTGTTATCACTGCAAGGTGAAAAAGATCTTTAGTCAGTGGGCATTATTGGAGCAAATATCAGGGGGTGGAGTGTAGGAAAAGAAATAATAGCTACAATAAGATAAAAAACCTTTAACATTTACAATACAATGTGTCATAAGCTAAAATGATTGTTTTTGTTAATTTTGCTTGACATCCAAAACACAGTTATTAAATAAGCACTGTCTACAAGTCTCTACAAGCACACGCAATATGAATACACAGAGTGCTATATGAAAAAATGCATTTATGCACCATTTGTAGGCATTATGCAGACATATGTGCCTAACTTACTATATCTGCTACTATGTGAAGTAAACACCAGATCACAGATTGAAAATATTTTTAGCTAAGTTTGCAACCCAGTGACTGCAACATTCGTCTAGAAAGGACAGCCTTATCTCTGTAATTCATGCATCTAAACTCAAATCAATATCCTCGGCAGCTAGTGCATAATTATTTCTTTATTTGTTTATTTTTAAGTCAACCACATGGCTGCATGGTAGGCTATACAACATTTCTCTGTTGTGTAAATGCTTTGCAGCTAACTTGCTGGGTCAGTATTCTATCTGTGACTCGTAAAATACGAGAGATTTACAAATGACTGGTATTAAGTTTGTGCATTTGCCCTCTCTTATTAAACTGTGGATAATCTCCTAGACTGGCCAGTATCAGAGCTGGGTAAGAAATGGGACACCTAGCCTGCAAAATACAGAGTATTTTAAATTTTTCTTTTTTGTTTCAACATTACATTGAAACCTTGAGAAACACAGCACTCATTTGGGATACATCTTTGTCCAACCAAAACAAGACCACATCCTGTAACGCAGCTGGCTATCCAGAAGACTAATGATCCTTTTCTCTCCTGTTTCAAACACAAGTGCTAGTCTGAAGCTGAACATGTTTTCCTTATGAAAACATTGTTATTGACACAGGGCTGTGAAAGGTTCCAGTTTTGAACTCGTAGGTCTCATACTGCACAGTTCTCATAACAGAAATGTAGTATCTCAAAGCTAAGTAATTGCTCTGGATAGCGTGGAAATACAAGATAATAAACATGTAAAGACAGAAAATTTAATGTGCATTTATCACTGAACCATGTTAAAAACCTTGTTAACGAAAATAGCATACTTCCAATTGCTAAATCCTGATCATAGCTCCCTAATACTATATGTAAACATTTTAAACACAGCAGCTATTTGCACTGCTCTATCTAGATAGATGCACGGAGATAAAAAAATACACCCATGTACAGACATGTTCTAACACTACACAAAGACACAAAAATAAGCTTAAGTTCATAAGCAAAGAGTAGGTACAAAGGAGTACACAGATAGGGACAGTATATTATATCAGACAACATCCTTTATTACTGAAGAAGACTCACCATTTGCAGAAGATCAGAAGAAACCATCTGCATGCAACACATGGCTGTTGCCAAAGCACAGACAATAGTGGAGATGATATTGAGAGCGCACACACTGAACAACAGGTCCTGTGAAAAGACATGCATCAGAATATCATCTCTAATCTCAGGGACAAAAAGAACAGGATACATTTTTAGCACTTTGGTAATAAACACTGTCAACTGCTATCAGTTATAATTAACTGTTTAGAACTCATTCTGCTAGTAATAATTTTTCTAAACCAATCTGCAAAGGGAACAATTACAGAAACAAACAATTTCTCTTCCTCATTTCTCACAATACATTTGGTATTAGAGATTTGCCTAGAAATGTTGACATCTCAAGTTTTACAGCCCCCTGAAAGAAAAGGCAAATTACTGCTTTCATAGTGGACTCCAAGCTACAGCTATCACAAGGAAGATACTATGAAACAGACTACTGAGTTAAAAAACCAAGCCAAAACCAAAACCAACATACAGATATCTCATTGCTTTCAGTAGAGGAAACCTACAACTTAGGGTTGTGTTTTAAAAAAATTCAATGGAAATTCTAGTATGAAATAGAGAATTCTATCCTGTATCAGAAACCCTACACACCTAAAACATTTTCAGATATGAGAGAAAAGCAATGACTACATCCAGGGATTTCACCTTTTACTGATGAAATAAGTTCATACAGCCACAGTGGTTTTGTCGTTTAGGTTTTTGGTTGTTTTTTTTAAAAGACATTTAAAATAGAATGTAAAGTATGTTTACAAGTAGAATAAAAGAAAAGTAGAATTTAAAAAAATTGAATTAAAACCAAAACATTTTTGTAGCAAAGGTATAATAATAAAAAAAAATTCTTCTACAGCAATTGCAGAGCTGTTGTACTTGTCACAATTACGTGGCTCAGTTAATATTCAGCCAGTAAAAGTATCACAGAGAACAGATGAAAAACAAAATCAAAACTGTTAATATGCTATGAGTAAAAACACTCACTATGTAAAGAACATTCTGTAGGGTCTAAGTTTAAAAGTATTTCAGTTCACTGCCAGTGCATACAATAACTGCCATACCATAAAATCAATGTATTGCTTGCTTTGTCTTTTCCCACAGTACTGAAAAAAGGATAGAAAGATGTGGGTTTGCTCCTGCCACTAATTGCATGCTCCTCAAATGACCTTCATTTGAGGAAATGCCAGCCATGGGAACCAGGCAGACATTAAATGGGTCAACAAGTTCTAGTCATTTAATAACTTACACTGAGCCATACTTGCTCTTTCTGATCTGGTCAGTAGTTTTCTGTCTTCTTGGCCACCCCCTCAGCCAGAGGAATAACGAATCAAAAGCAACAACAGCAAAATACTGGAAGGGTCAATCTCTAATTCATATACAGGAGATGATACAGAGGACTCATTCAAATCCAAAGTCACACAGACCCATTCGAATGGAGGTAAACAGGCAAGCAAATCCCTAGAGATGCAATTAGCAGTGGCACAAAGAGAGATTCTGCATGTTGTGCTTTCCATAGGTAAAGCTAGGTAAAGAACACCAAGGCAGAGTCAAGATCTAGGGTAAAATAGGACTATTTCCTAGCAATAACAAACCTCATACGTTGCTTACTACAGCCATTTAGAACCAAAAGGTGTAGCTAATCCTAATGTACAACTTAATACCATTTATGCTAAATAATTGTTAATATATCAAAGTTACATCAAAGTTGTCAATTAGGATTCAAAGGGTCTTTAAGACCCTCATACATCTTGCATGCCTCAGGACAGACTCGACTGTGCCTCTATCACTCATCACAGATATTTCTTTGAGCTGTTCCTAAAGATCTCACGACTTTATCCCACTATTCCATTGCTTATCTTTACCATCAAAGTGTCTTCCTTATGTCCATCCCACAGCTGAAAACTATTGCTCCTTTTCTCCCATAGCTTTTGAGAACGGGCTATTACACAGCAGAGTTTTACACCTTACTACAAACTGTATTATCATGCTTGAAGTCTTTTCCTCCTTTACTGTATGACATATTAAACCCATTTCCTCCAGTCCTCGAGTAAGACCAATTTCCCAAGCCTCTGAATATCTTCATTAATTTCATTCAGTTCAGCTCAAGTTGGTTCACATTTTTCCTCAAATGCAGAATCCTAAACTGGGCACAACCAAGGCCTTGCAAATGCTGACTATAGTGTCTGGATTACTTCCTGCGCTCTGCAATCTACACTCATGGTTACAATTCCTACAGTGATGACTGAAGTTGTTGGCAACAGTAGATCGGTTTATCTGTAGTCCAACATAACCCCAGATACTTTCCTGTAGAACTACTACCCTCTTCATCCTGCCACTAGGTAAGGACAAAAGTAACATAAATCATAAAGACAAAACTGGTTTTATCGGAGAAAAGCAAAAAACCAAACCTCTATTACATTTATCTCATATTTATAAAAAATAAGGAAAAAACCAAACCCATTTCATACTACATGAATAGAGAGAAAAAGGATTATTTTCCCCCCCAAATTCCTTCCTCCCACACTCCAGAGTAAAACCAAGTAATGCTTTTCCATTTTAGCTATTTTTGCCTTCTCTACCAGTAATTCTAGAAAACCTCTCTAGATAGTGTCAAAGTAACTGCTTCAATTTTTATTCCTTGCTAATTACTGTGAAACAGGAGACAAATTCAGTTGACTCTGCAAGTACCCTGAGCTGCAGTAGTGTCCCAGACTGAACACTCACAATGATTGTGACCTCCTCGTTGTGGTTTGAGACTTCTCACTTGCTACACATGAGTAGCTGAACTCAATTTGCTATTCAGCATTACGTTCGTTACCTAGGGCAGGGATTACTGTCCACAGTAACAACGGCCCTCTTTCCCCAGACTCCTTTTCCAGGCTAAGCACACAACAGTTAGGGTATTGCTCCCACTGCAATCTTCTTGAAGGTGAAGATACAACTAGAATGTTTCAAAAGCAGCGATGCAGAATTTTTATGTATTTTAGAAAGATGAATAAAAAGCAGACATCTCTGAGCCAAAAACATAACAAGACAGCAAACAAATTTAGAAAAGATGTTAACTTTTGATGACCACAGTATCCTCATCATCACTAGGTATTTCTGGAAGCAAGACTAATTATTTTTTAACTGTGGAGTAGTCATTGAGATATTTAGAGAAAAGAAGGTTATAAATGAAAGAAGAAATACAATTAACCAATAATTTGGACAAAATAGCACAAAGTGCTATGTCAAACAGAAAGCAGAAATTGTTTGTACCATTCCTGAGATTAAACTTGATTTAACTACAGAATTCCATGAAACATCAGTGATAGAACTCTGGATATCAACAGAGGCAAAAATCACTGTATGAGCTTTATAACCTTAAAAAGGGGTTAAATTAACCTATTTATCTCCTATCGAGGGGTTGCACACTAATCTGGTAGATGCTCTTCAATATTTATCAACTAGCTTTCAAAAGCTAGTTTTATGTATGTGTGCTTTCTTCCTTTGCTGTGCTTTCTTCAGCATAATAGCTGAAAGTTATGTAGTGGAAACCAAATATTAACTAATAACACCATAATGCAAGCACAGAATAGGCTGTTCTAGCTTCATCTTATCTAACAAAAAGAAGCAAATCTTTCAAACTTTAGCTCAAAATGAAATTGAATATTCATCCAGTCTGAAAGTAGTAAGGCCTATAACAAAGCTAGCAGAATTTTTTATGCTAAGAGCAAGAAATGCCATTTTGACACTACACTTACCTTTAATTTCATTTTGAACTTTGGCAAGAAACAGTTGGAGCTCTCAGTCGGATCTAAAATGCAGCAACATATCACAGAACTACTTATCTTAGGGGCAGCTGAATAGAAACAGAAGAGATATTCCTTGTCTCCTCCCTCTTGTTTACATGCATTAAGCCTAATTAAGCTGAAATACCTTCCCTTTGGGTTTATGTCTACTTGTCATACAGCCTTATGGGATGTGTTGTTAGCAGTTCACAGAAAATCTGACTTTTCTAAGTTGGTTGTGAGAAATGGTTTAACATGTTCCAGATTTAACCAACACTGGTATTGTTTTCCTGATGTCACAACTACATAAACCCTACACCTCCCTAAGCAGCTCAGCTACAAGAAAGATGTTGCTGCCTGCAAACATCAAAATCATTCAGAAGTGAGATTTCCCGGTGCTTTCAGGTACACAAACAAGTACTGCAGGCTACGCAAACAAAATATGTGTACCTAGAAATACATAACTGTCTCTTCTACTTTTTGCAAGTTTCCAGAATTATGGAAATGTGACCTGGCAGAAGTCCCATAGTGAGCAGTCAGCCTCAATATTCAGGAACTGCAGCTGATTTCTGTGGATGGCTCAGAGGTGAGATACCTCTAACTGCTGCTGAAATAAGGTCACTATTTAGAAAGGTAAAAAGACTCTGAGAACTGGTTGTGTAAACTGCAATTTAAAAATCCTGACGCTCTGTCTGGAAGCCCTAAACATCTAAAACAGACAGACGCCCTGGTTTGCATTGCTGTGTTCCATCAAGCACTGACAACAGTTGGCCAAACCCAATCATGCAGTAACAGTCTCGCTACAATAAAATGACAGATTAATATTTTGCAGTGCCATTCCTTTAAACTCCTTAATTATGGCCCTGTAAAGGGATCGCCAGTGGCTTCTATGGACATTCTACACACCATTTGATCATTCAGAAGATGTTTAATTCTTTTTAATGGAATTGCTTTTAGACTTCAGCTGATGAATGTAAGCTGCCCAAGCTGTAATCTTTGCAAATAAGTGCAATTTACAGACTACATTGCTGACTACATTTCTCTACTAAGAGAAAATACCAACATTGTTATCTCTCAAACCTTCAAGAAACCAAGTTTACAGAAAATATACCAGAAGTCAACTTTAAAACATGCTTTTTCTTTCATGCTGTACGCAATAATCTCTAGTAAGGTTGCTCCGATCTCTTGAAAAGAGAACTAATGAACTGCCAGACATCCAAAACAGGCACCCAGCATACTCCACCAAAAAGATGCAGATTTCCTTTTGTCCAAGTCTGAAAACGAACGTTAGAGAATACAACAAAGTTGTATATGCATTAACATTCAAAATAAATACAATTTAGTGAAATTTTGTGTCAAAGTCTTCCATGTTTCATTTAGCATCTAGAGAGCAGGTGACTTCCTGAACTTAGTCAAACAAACGTGACGTTTTACATTCACTGCAGGAGGAGAAATGAACAGCCTATTGTCACATTGATGCCTTCAAGGTGTGAGCTAAAGTTTGCGTAAGCCATTGCTTACCTCCGTAATTTGTTAAATATTAGCTACCTACTTCCAGATACATTTGGGCTCTTAAGAAAAGTATTTACACAGGTAACTTCCTTTTACAGAGGATACCCAAACTTTCCAGAACTGTAGATAATAATCTAGAGGAAGCTATTCACCTTCAGGAGACAAGTGTCCTTGTTCAACCTTTAAATCACATAAACAATACTCTCTCTAAAAGAAAAAAAAAGGGGGAAGAGGCATAAAATTCTGACATTTAGATTGACAGTCACAGATTGCTTTGCAACAATAGCAAGGAGTAAAGTTAGTGAACACAATCTGGGAAGACAATTGATGCTCCTTCTGAAACTACATTCAAGAATCCCAAAGGAAATTCAAATGGAAATAAAACCCACAAACACCACAAAAATATCTGGGCACTACCTTACTACCACTTATACTGAAGTATTTACACTAAAAGGTCTCAGTCAAGGCTCAGTCACCTAGCAAGCAGAAGACTCCTCTGAAAAACATCTCTACCAAAACATGAAATGACAAAGAAACTGATTTGAATGATGATGTTCAGCATTTCAGAGGAGCTGGTATTCACTGGGTGATACCACCTACTTTAATTGACACCATATGAAACAGCAATGAGTAGTTCCCTATTTATTGCCTATACTTTTAGCTGTTACAGCTTTTAATAGCTTCTGTTGTTATATAGCAGAAAGAAGAAAGAGTTACTCCTGAGAGTGCATAAAACCTTTATCTTGTATTTCGAGAAAGAATCCGGTATACTTAAGACAGATATTTACATTACACTTTTTTGCCTTAGCTTTTACTATACAGTGTCATTTCAACTGAAACTATAATTAGAATGTATCTGCATGTACAGCCAAAGCCAAGTTGAGCAAAGTTTTGCATGAACAGGTTTGTGATCACAGAATCACACAGTGTTAGGAGCTGGAAGAGACCTGGAAAGCTCCCCCAGTGCAACCCCTGCCAGAGCAGGATCACCAGACCAGGTCACACAGGAACACAGCCAGGCGGGTTTTGAATGTCTGCAGAGAAGGAGACTCCACAACCTCTCTGGGCAGCCCGGGCCATGTTCTGTCACCCTTACAGTAAAGAAGTTTACAGAGCTCTCAAAGCCAAACAGAAAGCAAACTGAAAAAGATTTAAGATACTTTCTGAAAACGTTATTTTCCTAACTACCTTTACTTAAATGAAAAATTCTGAACATACTTAAAGCTGCACTCAGACTACACTCATAGGAAACTGTGTTTAAATCAGTCTTCTGCTAGCGCAGGTTGCACTCAGACTACACTCATAGGAAACTCTGTGTTTAAATCAGTCTTCTGCTAGCGCAGGCAGATATGTCATCAATTCCTTTTACACATGACTTGGTTATATTTTAAAAGAAATCATATTTTGTGCTTCTGTTCTTACTGCTGTACTGGTTAGAAACCTTACCCTGATTTCCAGCATATGTCACTTCTACTTCTTTCATATGCTGACAATGTCCTCAAAGATAAACATTCCCTTCTCACTCATTAAAGTTTACTTCACTGACATGTTTACAGCAAGCAACCATATGCTCCTTCAATCTTTATTTTTATAGGATCAGCAAGTCAGCTTTTTCTGTACAACAGGTTCATGATTTTGCATCTGCCGTGCTTTCAAGAATGTCTTTCTCAGAAGTTACTTTCTTGCATTACCTTCTCATAACGTTTCACTGAGAAAGCACCACCAAACACAGTCCTGAATCTAGCATTCCAAGTAGCACTTAATTATTGTTTTGTGACCAGCAATGTCAAGTTATGCTTCTTTTCCACTTACTAAATTTCTGCTACCCAGTAGGTTTTTGCTCCCATAATCTCCCTTATCATGCTCATTAAAACCTGAGGCAGAGCTCTTACTTAATTTTGGGGCCATATGAAACTCTCTTGATTTCTACCTGATCCTCATTACTTAGAAGTTGGTTTGTTTGGGGTTTTTTTGGTTGGTTTTTTTTTTCCTTTTCCTTCAAAAAGCAGAAGAACATTTAGGTATTTATTATATACCTTTTTCAGGATTTCTTCCTGTTCTGAACTTTAAAATATGGCTTCAAATATCAATATAACTTTGCAGTTTCAGGTCTCACAGTACGATCTAAAACCCTAAGATCCTTATCACATTGAATTCCACTACTTTACTCCATTACATTTTATTAACTTTATTAAAATATACGCTTTGAAATTGAGAGCCACAGATGCATAGTTAGTTCTGTTGATCATTAAATTAAACCTAAAACGAATCAATAGCTGTCTCTCAGGCTAGGGTTCTTCTCTCTGACCAATACTTCCATGGATTCCTCGCTGTTTTCCAAAGCAATGGAACAACATCTCTTGCTAGTTTGGTGATGAAGTGAAGCAATGATGTGGGCAATTACACTGGGATGTAACTCACTCATACATTATTCTTAATATTTGCTCTCAATTTTTTATCTGTGTAGTTGCAACACAAAATGCTACAGGATTTAAAATTCTTATAATATTGCAGAGCAGTCTATAAGCATGTTTCCAGGATTATCCTGAAAGAACACTCACTATTCTCTCCCAAGGTAACTTTCATCTGAAATACTGCTAAAACTTTCTGTTTCTTTGCAGTCTACCACAACATTAACAAATGCCAAGCACCACCTTTGATTTGAGCTTTCTAGAACAGTAACATGAAAGATAACTGTTCTTATACCTTTCAGCATCAGTCATAACCAATTGTAACCTCTGTTTCTTAAATAACCTCTAACACAATAGTTACCCATACAAGTACCGATATTGAGTGTGTAACATAAAACTGTTTTCATGCATAGAAGTGTTAAATTCTGTTGGATAAAGATAATTTTTTTTTGCATATAAGAATGTATGAACACAAAGAGCACTAGCTACTCCTCTTTCCATCACACGCTTCCGTCTTTCTAAGTATCACTACTTAAAACTGAAATAAACTGTTAATTCTTCTCAAAACGCACCTTTAGGGTCAGCCTCACAACGTTACACTCCTGCAGGGGGTTCAGTTTCAGTGTTTCTCCCAAGTTACTGCAGCCTGATGTTTGATGCTGCATTTCACAGCAAACACAGACACCATCGCTATCAAATTTAATCTGTAGGGGAAAAAAAGAAGGTCAGAGAAAGTATAAATCAACAGAAATATTCTCCAAAAGTTATATTTACATTTATTGTGACAGTAATGACTACTAAATGCAAAAGTGAAAATCTCTACGGATAATCCCCTGAAGCAGAACATCTTCCACTGGTTAATATAAGCTATAAAACCAGGTAAGTGGATACAATGCCAAAGAACAGTGCTATCTTTTATGACTCTTATTGAAAAAAATTTGCTTTACAGGGCCAGATGAAATCAGAGTAACTCAACTGAAAAAACATCAAATCGTACCGAATGGGGAAAGGCAAAAAATAATAGAACAAAGTCAGAAAATACCTGAAGCAGTCGCAATCACAAACGTAACTTATTTATGCAGACATGGAAAAATAATTACAAAAGAAGCTGTGACATGTACTTGATACAAGAGAACATAGCACGACAAAAAAAAAGGAGGAAGTCAGAGGTACGTGTCATCTCAAATATTTTTACTTCAGAAAACGTTTGCTCTCTATTTTCCTATGTTCAGTTTGTCTTGAATACAGTAAGCGTTCAATGCTTTTACATTTTAATAACCATTATGCATTCTATTTGTCCAAGTCTTGTATTAAAACACATCTTGCTAAGAACACCGAACCTGATCATTCTTAAAAAGTAGATGAAGATATCTATGAGTGATCCTAAAATAATGAATATCAACTTAATGAAAATATTTATTATACTGATTCTGACTTCCTTATTAGAAAAACTAAAACAAACCCCAACCCCATAGCAATGTTTATTTTTCTGCTTCCTTCCAAGAAAGTTTTTTTTAAGCCAAAATTTAACTCCCTCCAGGCTTTTACCTAGCCTGTAAATATGAACTGTCATTGCTTTAAATTTTCTCAACTGGGTATTTCTAGGCTTTCTCCCTTCCTATTTTGCAGGTTATTTAAAGGACTAACAATGGAATGGAATTGACTTCTCCAGGTCACTAGCTGCAATTTAATCCAGGTTAGTGTTGAGAAAAGTAATTAGCATCACATGGGAGTTTCTTGAACTATGAATTTAAAAATACCAGATCCCAGGTTTCTATATTCCAATAACCAGTAGTAAGAATGACACTCATAAGAAACATCCATGGCTCTTCCCGTAAAGAATAAAGGATTCAATGTATTGTTCAGGCATACTCAATCTGCATTTCTCCAAGTAAAGATGGAAGCACAGTGGCTGGGTGGTGAGAGATTCAAACCACCACATTACTTATTATTAAAAAAAATTAAAATCCAAAAACAAATGCACAAAAAAATTCCTAATGCAAATATACATTTACTATTTTCACTTCAAATTATCCCTAGGGTGTTCAAATTCCCCGAACAAGGATAGATAGCAGCAATCCTTGTAGAATTACCTTGCACAGCCTTATATGTAGAATCATTGCAACAGAATAATTTCTTCCTGCTGGAGACCTTGAAGAATGTTTAAATTGTTCATATATTCTTAATAACTACATATTTAAATATATGTATATTTTAGTGTCACCCCTATCAGGCTTACCTAGTACTCTCTGCTTACATGCTGGTGACCAGAACAGCAGTTGGGAAAGCAGAAATAAGAGTCCATTAAAAAAACATAATAAACTTTACCAGATGAGATGCACATGAATCACAGAATCGCTCGGTTGGAAAAGCCCTCTGAGATCATCACATCCAACCGTTCCTGTCTACCCCCTAAACCATATCCCTAAGTACCTCATCTACCCGCTCCTTAAACACATCCAGGGATGGTGACTCCACCACCTCCCTGGGCAGCCTGTTCCAGCTTCTGATGACCCTCTCAGTAAAGAACTTCCTCCTTATCTCTAACCTGAATGAATCCTTGCCATACAGTTATGAAGGCATGATCAGGGCAGGGTGCTGAGATAGGGAGCTTCAGTTCCTGAGACTCCAGATAACCCTGTAGCCAATATACTTTGTAAAAAGGCTTTAAAAAATCTTGGTATGTAAATTATACCACTTCCTGTATACTCAAAGGCCGCACTGGAAAAAAATTGTCTATGGCCACTCAGAGAGACTGGCCATACCCTATGCCATAGACACTAAAAAAAATAGTTTGAGCACCTTTATAACAGTTGTGTTATTTATTTCTAATTAGCATATATTTTAATTCAGAAAGCTGCTTTAACAATTTCAGACTGGGTTGTTTTTTTTAATTCTTGTCATCTTTTAATACTCTTTCTTAAAAAGTGAACCCTCTAAGCAAAACCCAACTACATGGTTTATGATCAAGATTACCTCTGCTCTTCAAACCCATGGAAAACACAAAGAACTAAATGCCACTGGGAATGTCTTGCTCCTGAACCTCTCTGGGAACGTTACAAATTGTGTCAACTGTTAGATAAATGCTACAGAGAAAGTTCAAAACTTACACTTTGAATTTAGAGCTGTGTCAAACTCAGTGGCCAGAATCCTGCAGCGCAGCTGCTATATCAGCACCAGGCATACAGGAAATCATTACAGTCTTCATTGGCCAAGAAGTTTTTATAAGGCAGAAAATGTTCTTCAGACAAAGCTATCTACTTCAAGAACTGTTCAATGAAAGGTAGTCAGGGACTCAAGATGGGATATAGTTAACATCTCTAATACAAAATACAGATCCCAAGTCTACTTCTTATCTCATGTAATGAACAGGTGTCACAGAAATAAGGCTGAAAAGAGAAATACTTTCTTGGTCAAGATTCTCCATCTACGAAAGATTCTCAATTCATTCTGAAAGATGTTCCATAACTTTGTACTGCCTAGTAACTTTCCCTTTAACTCAACTCTTAAAAATAGTTAAAAGAGAATTGTTTAAAGTTCCTGCAAAACGTAAGAATACCTTAAAAATCATAGCATATTCAAAAACACCTAAGATTTGCAACCAGACTGCAAGACAAAACTCTATTTTTATCTTAGACATACGTTTTTCGAGAGATTTTAACAATTTGCCCTACTGTGCACCTTTTACCCCAAATATTTGTGAGGTGACATCTTTTCTAATTTTTGTAATGGGGAGCAGTACAAAGGGCTGAGCGTGTTACTGCATTTGTGCTTTCACCCATACAGCAGCTGAAAGCAGTTTTGAGCCCTCGTGCTCCAGAATACTCATCCCTCCCCTACACTGCTGTCTCACACTTGTGCAGACAGGATCAAGGATTCATACAGCTGTCCTGTGATCTAAACACCATCAAAACTAAACTGTGTGTGTGCGTGTGGTTTATTTTTAGCTCTGATCAGACCTCAAACCCCATTAACTGTGTGGCTTCATAAATGCAGGCAACAGAGCTACATTGGTACAGAGAGGAGGAGTTGGGATTGCTGCTTACAGCTGCAAGGCTGGTCTTTGCCAGCCTCAGACACAATTACATCAGCAGTGCCTCCTAAACTGTGTTCTTTCTCCTATCTCTGCTGTGTTTAAATCTGGTTTTAGTTGGCAGAGCTCAAGAATAAAGCATCATTTACACAATCCCCTGCACATACTCCCCACCATCATCTATGTATTTATATTCCACTTTGTGATTCTTACTCATGCTAGCAAGCACAGTCAGTAATCACAGCATAGTTTGTGTACTTTCATATTTATGACAGTTACACAGTGCACCCTCATCCAAGCAACCAAGAACCACATTCAAACAGCCTGAGCTGTCTACGTGCATAAATTGTCTTTTAAGTGACAAAAACCATTAAAATCTCACTTCTGTGTAGCAGAAGATCAAAGTAAAGAATCCTCCAAAAACAAAGAACACCAAGAACTTCAGATTAGAAATACATGCATACATACACACACACACAAAGCCCTCTGTGTTACAATAAAGTAACAAAAACGCACACTGACCAGACTTTTTTCATCTGTATCAATTCATCAAAATCTGTCTAGGTATTGAAGGTGTCTTGACATAGAAGAAATTGCTGTTGAGTGCACACAATTTCTCACCAAAAAGGGTAAGTTAGGGATGAAGTAACAGTGTTACTTTGCATTCTACCCTTTACCTATTACAAAAGTAAACCAAAAAAAACCAAACTAAAAAGTAAAAGTAGTAATAGATTTTAATTTTTCTTCTCAAGCTTCAGGGTTTTTATAGGGAATATAAAAACAAGACAGAATTTCAAAATGAAATATAAAGGTTCAAAAGCTGAAAAGAAGGCAGTGAAGTGCACGAAAGCTGCACTAAGGTCCCCCTGGAGCCTTCTCTTCTCCAGGCTGAACAGTCCCAACCTTTTCAGTTGGTCTTCGTACAATAAGACAGGTACACTCAGTAAAGACAAATCAAACATCACTCACAAAGTTCTATTTTGTGCAGTAATAGAATGTAGATTAAAATACATAAATTGCTCTACCCACATATGTTAAGCACAATCTTTAGAGATTAATTTTTTGAAAAATAAATTTGTAAGACAGAAATGTTTCTCATACACACATTAATGAACAGCTTGGTTGTGTAACTGCTCTGTATATCCTACTCTTACTGACTTAAAGCAGTATCCTGAGGTTTTGGCTGCAGGATCTGCAAATAATCATAGGGAAAATAATTCCAATTAAGTTTTCGTAACAAGCCATTAAAGCTACTAGTATTTCTGTGTTCCTCAGTGTTGTATGTTGCTAAGCTGCATGATGAAGAGCACAAACACTACATTCACAAATTAGACATTCAAAGTGCTAACATATGGTGAGCACATTTTTCATATTCACGCAAAAATATATATGATAGAATCTACAATAAATTCCCCATGTTAGAAGCAAAATAAGACCCTTGTCTCTCATTCTTTTTCAATTACTCCATATGTGAAATGCTTCTGAATTTAAACTTCATAGCATCTGTGCATAACCCCATGCAGCGCTACAGGCTT
>NW_010157391.1:0-9103 GCF_000695765.1 Mesitornis unicolor
CAAAACCCCCTCACAGAAAACCCAATACATCCCTATAGTTACATCACATCAATTGAAGAGGAACTCTAAGGATGTTTTTACAAATACAGAATAAAAAGTTGAGAGTGGCTACTAATCTGATTGAATGGGTCCAAATCCAAGTTTCTTTTGCCCAGGTCTAATATTAAACAGAATATTAAAAAGAATTAATATTTAATTAATATTAAAGAATATTAAACAAAACATCATCCAAATTACACAGTGAACATGACTATCATTTTCACTTTGTTCTTTCATCAGGAAAAAAGTTTTTCAATACTTTCATCCAAAATGCACATTCTTTAGAAATTACAATGTGGAAGATCTTTCTTTGATCAGTCTACTTTCTTATTATTTGATGTGTCATTTCCAATTTCATATTATATGATATGAATATTAGTCGATTACTGTCTGCACTCTGTCGATAGCTTAGTTATGATCTATCAATAATCATGAGACTTCATATTTTTTTTAGCTGATCTGGGTTTTCTTTGGTTTGTTTCAATAGCTGCTAGATCTCTATTTTTTTTTCTTTTAAGAGTCATAACGATTTTATTTGGTCTTTAAAATAAAGGTCTCATGAAGAAACTAAGATCTTCTGTTTTAATTTACATAAGTTAATTTCTATGGAATTATCTCAGTATTCTGGTTTCTACTGAGAGTCTACATTTTTAGGTGTTTCTGTTATTCTTTCTATTTGTATGTCTTGACTAATGTACTAGGTAATCTGGTGATTTTGCTGTCCTCTTGTGAGAAAATAAGATTTCAAATGTTATTTAGATATTTTGAAATATAGCTACATATATACTCTTGTAAAATATGGCAGATTAATTTATGTATGTCTGCTGGCAGAAGTCTTGTTTTGATGTATTTTTGTGATATATTTATAATTTTATATTTATTTCTATCACTGCATTGCTTGATTCCAAAGAAGCTGTTTTAAAGAAAATGGTTTATAATAGCGGTGTTCATAAGGTTGAATCAGGAGGAACCTCTAGCATCCCCAAATTCAGATATGAAATCCGCTCATAAAACAAAGTTATTTACATTTGAACCATTGTAACAAAAGTTCAAAAGCCTTAGATCTATTTAAGAAATTGGGAAGGTTTCTACTGATTTTGGACTAAGCCTTCACTGTAGACTTTAATGCTGCTAGAGATCAGTTGAAAGTTTTACTAAATACATCTTACACTTTGTCCTATACTAATCAAACTTGGCTATGGTACTTTGCAAGAAAGGGCAGATTTTGGGACATATATTTGTTGAATTTCAGTGGTTTATATGCAACATTTTGTGCCATTCAGGTGGGGATTTTTTGCAGTTATCACAATATTCTGTTAATAGTAAAGAAAAACCCAATCACAAAGAGAGTGTAAGCTGAAACGTTAACCTTGACAGCAAACACACACACAAGCACACAATTATTTGATGACAATGTACACTTCATTGTTTAATTTTGAAAAACCTTGGGGATGCGTTCCTGATTTCGACAAGACCATTTTATTTCAGTTGTAACCTGGAACAAACATTTGTTCGCTTTAAACTGGTTACATTTGCTATTAAATGGAAAATAGAATTATGCATTAAAAAATATTCAGACTGAAACGTCTTAGAAATAATAACTGTTACTGCCATGTTAGTAGAGGATGTTGCATAGTTGCATGGCTAATATTGTTTCACATGACTGAAAACTCAAATAAATTTCTGGATGTTACTAATAGGTTAGAATGAGAAGACAGAATTTTTTGAATCATTACTATTTGGTAATTACACATGGATTTTTAAAATAGCATGAAAAGCATGACACATATCCTATTTTTTTAGAAATCGAAATATCCTTTGAATAAAAACAAATTAAGTCACATTATGAAGTATCCAAACCTGAAAAAAAGAAAAAAAAATATTAGCATCAGACTGGCCCTTAAAGAATTTAATGTGAGTTGTTTAATCAAATGATATAAAACTAATGTACACATTCTAAAAACTTTCATCTCCATATTGCCAATCTAACATACATTAAAGTAAGCAGTTATTTTTTTAGGTCCTCAGAAATGCTGGGTACATATTTTTTTCAGTTAAGTGAAGAAAGTGATAATGGGATTTTTCTCTTTGATACAACTAATCAGTTGTAATCGAATATTTAAAATCCTCTTTCTCTATGCTCTGGAGAAACAAACCATGAAACAATTTATCTGCATATAGTAAAAGTGTTTTCAGTAAGATGTCACTTCCAAAAGCCATTTCTCCAGACTTTTTCTTATGTTCATGTTCTTGGGTCACATTCTGGCTGCATATGCTGTGTTTCTTTGTTTTCCCTGTGATGGCTGTGTTGGAATTTACTTCTTTTTCACTCATTTATACAATTTCTCATTGTGCCTTATGTAAACTAGACATGGGTCACTGACACAAGTTGACTGGCACCTCTCTCCACCTCTTGGGTCTTCCTGTTTGTTTCCATTCAACTCATACTGGGATTGCAAAAGAACTTGTGAAGAGAGAAGTCTAGAGATTTCAGCCAAGATCTGCAAGGAATAAGGAGTACAGCTTTCTCTTTATACATTTTAATGCAGCATATTACGTCCAAAGCAGAACTATTGGATTTGTAAAAAAGTAATTGTGGGGTTTTTTTTAATGGATGGACATATATGTCTTGAAATGCAACTAACTTCATTTTAAACTGCAAATTCATTATGTACCTTGACAGCTGACTGCTCAAGCTTGTTTTCGAAAAAGAAACTGCATCATTTTGTTAACAATTATTTATTTGGCATAGATTTCAAAATGTAAAATAAAAAAGAACATTGATAGTATCCAATTGGCACCTAAAGACACAAGAGATTGATGATAATCTGTATGTATTGAAACTGAGTGTTGAAAGCCATTTAAAACAACTTGGATACATTAGGAAGCTTGGTACTTGGGTACCATGTGAGTTCAAAGAAATTAATCTCACTAAGTGTGTTGACATCTGTGATTCTCTCTTGAAATGTGAAGAAAATGATCAATTTTTTGAAATGCATGATAACAGGTAATGGAAAAAGGATAGACTACAACAACAATGAATGAAAAGGTCCATGGAGCAAGCATGATGAATCAGGTCAAAGCACTTCAAAAGCAGATATTCACCAAGGGAAGGTTATGCTGTCAGTCTGGTGGGATTTCAAAGGCATTGTGTATTTTGCATTGCTTCCAAGGAACCAAATCATTACTTCAGATGTCTACTGTTTTCAAGTGGAGAAATTCAATTATGTCATCAAACAGAAGCATATAGAACTGGTGAATAGCAGAGGTGTTTGTGTTTCTGCACGACAGCACTAGACCACATAAAAGTTTGGTCACTTATCAAAAATGGTTGCAGCTTGGATAGGATGTGTTACCACATCTACCATATTCGCTAGCCCTGTCACCATCGGACTAGTATTTGTTTTGCCTTGAATGGTAAAACCTTCACTGCTGCTGAGGAACAGCTTTTTGCCAAAAAAGATACAAACCTTTTTGAGTGCAGAATCATGAAGTTGCCTGAAAGATGGCAAAAGGTAATTGATCAAAACGGACACTATATTGTTTAATGCAGTTTTTGTTTCCCATTGAAAATGTGCCTTTCATTTCCCCAGGAAAAAAAAAACCAAAACAACCACAATTACTTTTTGGCCAACCCTAGATATCCTCAGATACCTTTAGCCAAAGAGTACTTCTCTGTCCAAAAAGCTCAGATGCATGAAGGAACTTGTATGCTCACAGCAGAACATACCGTCTTTGAGGCCTTGATTGTTCCAGCTACCTACCTTTACAAAGAATCAATTAATTCTTACAACTTTAGTATGTCTTATATCAGTTTAATTTATATTCAATTGGATGCCTAGTGATGGCGTAGTTTTAGGTAGTCCTGTGATGAGCAAGGAGTTGGACTAGATGATCCTTATGGATCCCTTTCAACTCAAGATATTCTATGAATCTATGTTTTTAAGAATCATAATTCCCTATCATGTAATCTATAGAAATTGTTTTCCTACAAATGTCTCTTAAACAAGGTGAAAACAAAACCAATCTTTTTTAGTGAATTATGCAATACTTAGCTGAAGCACAAAAGACTGCATTTGCAAGAACAGATGTTACACATTGAGATGTTGTGAGGCTAAAACTAAGAAATACTATATTGCTATAAAGTCCACAGAACCTGCTTTTCAAATTATCATATGTTTAAAAGTATAGGCTATATATACAGTCTTCATATAAAAAAGAAGTCTCTTATAGTACACTAGCTAGTGTAAAACTTCTTTAATTTCAAATAGATCTATTTACACTCATTCAATAGCAGTTGTAATTATTTTCATTTTTTCTAAACTCTAAGAAGTGGAGTTGATGCTGAGGATTTCAATCAGCTGAAGCTAATCTGTGTTTCGCTTCAAGTTGCAAAGTAAAGTGAAAAATTAAAAAACTTACATATACATACATGTAGAATATATATTATATATTATATATATATTTATGAAATTTGACAAGAAACAATAAAAATGGTAATGACAGAAAAAAAGGATATTTTAAATAAAATATTTTTTAATTAGATATGGTCTTTTAAAGGACATCTGACTTCTAAAGCAATTGTGGGCATTTGTCTCCATTTCAGGCTCAGAGAGCAGGATTTTCTCTCAGTTGTCCCCTACCCTCCCAGGGGGAGGATTAAAAAAAAAAAAGAGAATAGAGAAAAAGATGCTTCGCACAAGGTTGGAAGTTAAGACTGTAACAGGTTTAATGAAAAACAACAGGGGAAAGGAAAAGGGAATTAATAAGGGATAATGCGGCGATGGAGAGACGGGACACAGCTTGATGCAAGCAGAATGTCGATTTATTGTGTACAACTGTTTCTTTATATATTTGATTGGTTGCTAATACATATATTTGATCTCTAACAATCACAAGGTTTCTTAGGTTACACAATGTTTTAACAACAACAAAAATCACCTAGATCAACATGTAACAGAAAAATTCATTAATCTTCTATCTTTGTTTTGTTTGTTCTGCAAGACAAGTTCCTGTTTCCATAGCTTTCCACTCTACAGTTCTTTCTAGAAACTCAGCCTGGCCCCCATGGCTTATGTCCCACAAGCTCCAATACATCCCCACTGCACAGGCTTGGGATCCTGCCCTCCAGGCCTGTCTCTGTCCCTACATGTCCCCCTTCTTGTTGCACAAAAAAAATCTGTTTGAGAGAACATGTTATCATCTCTTGCAAGCAGCGGATAATGCAGGGGATAAACAAAAGCAATACAATCAAAGGCAATAATATCATAAACAAATTTTTGATTAATCCTCCTATCTAGCCTCCTAGTCCTAACTTGCTCAACCATTCAGAAATTGGGTCAGAAGAAACAGATATCTTCTTCAAGTTTCACTGCAAATTGGCCAGTTGTCGATGGATACTAGAAGAATGGTCAGACAAGTTAAAACAACACATGCCCTCAAAATCTTGACACCCATGGCCCTGTGCTAAAAGCAAAAAATCAATAGCAGCGCGATTTTGTAAAGTAGCATGCCTAATACTATCCACATCTTGCAACAGCTCTGATATCATTAAAGATGCCAGGTTAAACTGTTTTTCACTCCAACAAGCAAGGCATTTAATATTTTTTGCATTAACACCTGCCGCACTACCTGGTAAAAACACAGCGAGAGCAATGGTTGTAGCTAGTGACGGCAGCCCAACTTTATCGTTACAATTTTTGTCAAAGTATGATACAGATCTACGAGACTGTCGAGATTTGGTTTGATTAACGAGGTCTCTCATATGAGGTGTAAGTCAAGTCAGTCTCCCAATATAACAAGGTCCCCCTACAGAGCAGTGCAGAATGCCATTCCAGGCTGTTTCCACATACAGTTCTTTTTAGAAACTCAAGCTGGTCCCCATGGCTTATGTCCCACAAGCTCTAATACATCCCCACTGTACAGGCTTGGGATCCTGCTCTCCAGGCTTGTCTCTGAACCTACAAGGGGCCTCTCCTGCTGTCGCTGTCCCTACAGGATAAAGGATATACAAAACCCGATCCCAGTAGTCCCGAGTGGAAGTGTCCGAGCAGTGCCTCATGGCCGCTGCAACTGCTGTGACTTGTCACCAGGGACCGCAGTGGTGCCGGGAAGCGGGTGGTGGTGGATGCTGCCGAGCACTTGGAGGTAGCCCCAGCCGTCCCAAGATGCAACAGGAAGCAGCCCAGGAAACCAGGAAGAGCCCGCGAAATCCTCGGGCCTCCTCAGTTTTTTATAGACTGTATCCGGAAAGGGGAGGGAACAGTACTGATCTCTGACCCCCCAGGGTCCTATAGACACTACCTGTCCTTCTCTTTCAGGCTGGTAACCCTTAAACCATAACATCATTTTGCTCAGTTTATTTATAGCGTAGATTTGGTTTTGAAAGTTACATAGCAATTAATTCAAAGACAAGCGAAAAGAAATTAAACCTGCCATAAAGTATCTGTAAGAGTGTAAGACATTACTTTAATCCTATCCTTCTAAAATATTGGAATTTTGGCATTAAATGATTTTTATGAAATGCAAAGGAAGAAAACCTATAATGTGTATATACTTCATGTATATCCATAATGGAATTTCAGTTATCTCTTGTCTTGACTCTAAATCTGTCTCTTCAGACATGTGCATTCATTCTGAAGATGTTGCAGCACTAACCATGAAAGATTCCTGATTTCTTTCAGTGCTGTCACTGAGATTGGTAAACTACATTATAATTTGGTGGCCACTTAACTCTTATGAACTTGGCAGTCTTTCCCTGGAACAAGTAAAAAAAAAAAAGCAAAAAGAAAAAGAAAGAAAGAAGACAAATTGCTGGACCTCAGCTGTGCTCAGGATTGCTCTGTGTGTGAAATGTAGAGGTGTTCTGACAGCAAAGCCAATTTCTTTTCTTCTTTGTTACTTCCTTGCTAAGGAATACAGAAAAGGCATTTTTTTTCTTTCTTTTTAAAGATATGCAATTCTGACTTAGTCTTTGGAATGTAAAAAAATAATGTTTTCAAAACTTCAGTGTTTGCAACAGAGCTGTGCTGATTCTGACAACACAAAATTTGGATGTGTTTGTCTTACAGAAGACTGACCAACTGACTTCCCTGTTCAAGGCAGCTCTTGAGGCATAAGACACTAGTAACTGGGAAAAAAACTTCTCTGTGTTCTTTAATCCTGCAGTAGAGGTCTAGATGGTAGAGATGAGTTTATAGTTCTCTTGTAGAATGAAAAACTTTTATTTTTTTTCCAGGTCTGTAATGAAATTCCTGCTCTGCTCCTGGAGCAGGATGACTACATACTGGTTACTTCATTTCTGAATCCATAATGAAGACTGAGGACAACAATTACCTAAAACAAACACTAAAGGAAACATAAACAAAGTCAAGGAAAAAAGGTCCAGAAGCCCCATGAACCAGCATCTGCAAAATTAACTAGACAGATTTTCAAAAACTTCTGCTAACAGACGAAACTCAACTCAGTTGCCCATAAACAAACATCCATGTCATTTTTGATGCCCAAAAGAATTCAAGTCAAGTTCCCTGTGCTGGCA
Organism: Mesitornis unicolor; assembly: GCF_000695765.1. Classification (NCBI taxonomy): domain Eukaryota; kingdom Metazoa; phylum Chordata; class Aves; order Mesitornithiformes; family Mesitornithidae; genus Mesitornis; species Mesitornis unicolor. The sequence goes on from NW_010157391.1 coordinate 7,577, forward strand.
GCTCTGGCTTAGGAACTGTGAGAGGCACACAAACTGGAAGTCTACGCTTGGGGAACTGAATGGGTCCTGGGTTTCTCAGTGGACAACACCCTCCATCTGCAGACCAAAGCTCTGATTAATGACAGTTCAGTCTCAGTTTTGTGGTCTGTTTTTATTTTTGGTTACTTCAGATGCATTTTTAGTAAATGGATGCCTATGGACCAATGATTTCCTCTCCCTTTCTGCGTCAAGTGCCTTAAAAAACCTGAACGTACCTGTATTTTTGCTGTCAGAATAATGTACCATAATATGGTTGAGAGAGTCATTGCTTTCAACTTACAAGGACCTCAGGATCGCTTGTCCTAAAGTTATGTAAAAATCAGTATTTAATTTCTTGTTTCTCTATTTGTTTTATGTAGCTTGAGTGGGAGAATTTATTGTCTTAGGAGAGGGAGTGAAACCTTCACAAAGAAATTGGAATATAGTTGAACTGAAAAAGTAGGTGTTGCTTTATCTGCATTTGCTCCTTAATTAATATCCTGTGTAATACTAATTGAAGAGCTAAAATTCTATTAATTTAAGGGACATAATGCAGCAATTGTAAACAGAAGCATTAAAATGGATTAATTAAAAATGTGATGGTTTCTCTTTTTCTGATACTAGAGTGTGGTAAAATAGAAATGCTGTTTTACCATGATTAATTTATTCAGTACCATTCTTAGTTGAGGTAATTATATTTAGCCAAGGTCTGCCAACAAAATTTGCTATTAGTTGTTCCATTATATCCACTGTAGTGAGTACAGCTGCATGGAAAGTTATTGTCTTTTGAAATACTGGATTTTTTTCAGGAAACACAAACCAACAATTATTGTTTGTTATTTAACTTAAATTAATTTATTGTAACTTGCTTTAGTATTGTGCTTTCTTGAATTAAGTATTTTAGTATAGTTCTGCTGTATTTGTGTTCTGATCTGTGGCGTGGGAAAGTGCTTTGTATGGAGTATTGCATACGTAAATTCAATAAAATATTATTTCACAGAGGAAAATCAGTACTTTCCATCTATAGGCTACCTATGAAAACATGATATATAGAAAAGGGAGGTTCAGGATGCAGCCTTTTATTACAGAAAAACCATAGGATTTGGCCAAGGGTGTGGAAGATTATTGTTTAGAAGAAATCAAGTACACATTTCTCAGACTTGCAGTGATTATTATTTTCTGCTACAATCTCACTCTTACATAGATCTAGGCATTATTTAAGGAAGACATACTTGAAAAAAAAAAAGTGAATTTAGTAAATCATAAATTACTCACAGATTCTGTCTCAATGACCAGATAACTTAATACACTATATCTTTCATGGTTAACAAAATACAACGGCACAGTTAACAATCATTTTACCTAAGTTAAATATGTAAGGAAATATCTTAGGCTGTTAAAGGCCCAGATGCAATTCTTTACTACACTTGCATGACCATGAATCTATACTTATCATGAGTCTCCTACCTTTGAACTCTGAGTGGGTGGTTTTCATATATTTTCCTGCTG
>NW_010157391.1:9134-18381 GCF_000695765.1 Mesitornis unicolor
TATGTTGTGTGAAACACTTAAATTTACATTGGAGCAGATATTGCCAAATGCTTTATTTAAAATAAGATGAAACAGATTTTAAGGCTAATATACTGAAGGAAATACTGGACTAGGTAACCATACTTTTTACAAGTGTGCTGTGAATGTGTGCAGTCCTTTGGGGATGTGTTGGACATCTGGCACTTTTGAGAAGCCTCAGACCTGCAGAATGGCAGAATGACTGTCATGCATTCATAATAAATCCAGTGTTTCCATATGCAGTGGATGGGCTGTGCAGACACAACTTATCTGCCTCATGAGCGTATGTGGAGGTTTGGCATCCCAATTAAAAACTTTGTACACATACAAGAATGTTGCCTCTGATAGATATCTGTGAGGTGACAGATGTAGAAAAGCCCTCTAAAACCTCCCATACAAGCTTTTGAGGTAGTGTTATGGTTTAAGGTTTAGCAGCCTGAAAGTGAAGGACAGGTGGTGTCTGTAGGACCCTGGGGGGTCCGAGATCAGTACTGTTCCCTCTCATTTCCGGCCACAGTCTATAAAAAAACAAGGCTTTTCACGGGCTTTTTCTGGCTTACTGGGCTGCTTCCTGTCACATCTCGGGGCAGCTGGGACTACCTCCACGTGCTCGGCAGCATCCACCACCACCTGCTTCCCGGCACCACTGCGGTCTCTGGTGACGAGACACAGCAGTTGCAGCGGCCACGAGGCACTGCTCGGACACTTCCACTCGGGACTCCTGGGATTGGGTTTTCTATATAGGCAAATATCCTTATTCCCTTATTAATTCCCTTTTCCTTTCCCCTGTTGTTTTTCATTAAACTTGTTGCAGTCTTAACTTCCAACCTTGTGCGAAGCATCTTTTTTTTTTTTTCTCTATTCCCTTTTCTTAATCCTCCCCCTGGGAGGGTAGGGGACAATAGAGAGAAAATCCTGCTCTCTCTCTCTCTCTCTGACCCTTAAACAGAGAGAGGTAGAAAAAAAAAGATTAAGTCTTAGGAAAGAAAAGGATTGCATGGTGTTGTTATTCACTAGCTCAATTAATATTTTAATAATTTAATGTAAATTAAAACAGCTCCAATAGAAAAACATAATGAAATGCCATCTGAATACTATACAGTATGCTAGCTGAGAAAATGTATTTGGATAATGAGAATTTCGCATTGCGATACATTCAGAGAGAAAAAAGAGTGAATCCAGTCCTACCGTACTCTCAGTTTGTGCCTTAATTATTTGGACATAGAGGAATCTACCTATCCAAACATAACTTTCTGCAGTGAGCTGTGTCAGTATAACTATTTAGACTTACACAAAACTTAAGAAAAATATTTCGGGATAGAATCATAGAATTATTAGGATTGGAAAACAGTTCTAAGATCATCAAGTCCAACCATCAACCTAACACCACCATGTCCACTAAACCACATTTTGAAGTGCCACATATGTTCCAATGCTTGACCACTCTTTCAGAAAATAAATTTTTTCTAATAGACAATCTAACTCTTCCTTGGTGCAACTTGAGGTCATAATCATAAACACATAGAATCACTGAACAGTTTGAGTTGGAAGGAACCTTTAAAGGTCATCTAGTCCAACCCTGCTACAGTAAGCAGGGAAGTATTCAAACCAGATCAGGTTGTTCTGAGCCCTGTCCAACCTGACCTTGAATGTTTCCAGGGATGGGGCATCTGTCACCTCTTTGGGCAACTTGTTCCAGTGTTTCGCCACCTTCATTGTAAAAAATATCTTCCTTATACCTAGTCTAAATCTAGATATTACAGTGACATTATAGACAGGAACTTAAAATAAAATTAATTTCTTCATAAGTATTTTTATTTAAGTGTTACATTATTTCTTTTGATTCAGTTCTACATTTAGTAAGACATCAACAGTTCAGTTTTATCTTATACTTGATTTTAAAAGGTTTAAAGTAAGTTGTGCGAACCATTTAATTTGCTTGCTCTCCTTACTTAAATATATCCCAATGAAAGTATAAATTGAGTAGCTGCTTGATCTTTGGGTTCCACTCATGTAAATCAGAAGTACCTCATACCTGCTTTGCCGTGGTGAAACAGTAATGCAAAGTACAAAGTCACATGAAGTGAAGACCTAAAGCTGGTGAAGCTGTATTGACTTTCAGTACTGTTAAAGCATTTTAGTAATCAGTTTTTAAACTCCTATTAAACACGTACCTCTGCGTTTACCTGCATCAGCGTTTTCTGCTAACAGAGTCTAAACTTGGCCATCCCTAAAGAATGCAGAGTGTAAACACTCTAATCCGTACTATGTGTCAAGAAATGAAGGACTTCTATTGTCCAGCACAGCATTTTGAGTCACAGACTTTGTGGCTGATATATAGATACATATAAAAAAACCCAACCAAAATGGCACTGATTTTTTTTCAAATGTACTGAATATATATTTACACCCCTCTGAAAAAAAACCCAGACAAACAAACAAAAAATGAGCCCAACAAAATAATATCACACATTATGATGATATTTGACCTAATGTAACAATCATTAACAGTTACAGAAACTATCAACAGAAATTTCATATGGCTATATTGATTAATTGGAAGAACTATTATCTGGCATGTTTCCCATATTACATGTTTTCTTCCTCAAAAACAAAGTATACTTCATTAAAATGGGTTTTCCAGTATTTCCACTGAGAAAAATGCAGGGTTTTCTGGCTGTCATTTAGACATTTAATGTTTCTGCTACAAGGAAAAAGTTAAACTAGTCAGAGCTTTCCAAACATGACCCACAATCATATTTTGCAAAAAGAAAAGTTAGTTCTTGTACCTCTGAATTACGAAGTAGTCTGACTCAACTAATTGTTATGCTGTCACTACTTTCATAACATAATTTACAGTATGAGAACCTTATGGTCTTCTTTTCTATATTAGTGCAACATTGTGAAAAAATATTTAAACAAAATTGGCATCCTACTCACAGAATTCAGAACATTTGAAGCACTCACAACTATGAACAGCACACGGTCTCCTGAAAACCAGTATCATAGAAAGAAGTTAAAGCTGTTGAAGGATTCTGTCCGAAGGGCTAATAGGCTTGGACAGAAATCTTAGCTCCCACTGAGCATCTGTGTGGCCTTAAACAGGCCATTATCGTTACTGTTCCTGCATTTTCTTCTGTAAACAAATAATTACTAATAAAAATGTCTTTCAGGAGTCCCTCGTTTCATATTTGTTCAACTTGTAATTGAAAATCTGAGTGAAAACTACTATATGGAGAACAGCCTATTACCACTTATGGCATATATAACATTGAAAATATTGTTGATACTGTGACTATAATTACTGACAGTTAATTTAAGGGGAATATTACTCAATTTTGAAGCCTTGATTTGAATTGAATGTGTTTTTGGAGAATCAAGATTGAAGAGAAAAAGAGACCTATGTCAGCAGCTGCCACCACTGTTCCAAAGAAAGAGCAAAACTGTAGGCAGCTTAGACAAACAGACGCCTTTTGCTGTTATGTCCCACTGATCAATCAGTGCTGCCTACAAAAAGGAAATTATACAAACAGGTTATAGGGGCATGTCTCTGCCCCTAAGTTAGATGAGGTCTTCAATAAATCACAGTATGTGTTGAAATAAACTGCTGAGACTCAGTCTAACTGTTAATGCTTCCATAATAAACTATGACATGACTGTTTGATATTAATTTAGGCACAACTGAGTACCATGAAAAATAACAGCAAAACTCAGAATTCTTTTGCTAAATCAAAGTTCACAGAAAATTTTATAAGCTTGCTGTTATATACCTGAGTTGCAGTAACTAAATGAAAAAATTAAAAGCAGAAGAGTAAAACTGAAAAATAACTGGTGTATATATGCATTTATGCTAATTGTTAGCAATTTTCCAGTGTTTTCCCATTTTTTTTCAAGCTGTCATATATCAAAAAAATCAGAGAGAAAAAGTTGATATCAAGATGAAGAAGCAATAGAAAGGTCTTTATTCAAATCATCTGAAAATCTGAAAATGGCTTAGACTTTCTCTCTTCCTTTGAGAAAATCAAGGTGAGAAATTTTGACAGGCAAATGTATCCACATTTCTGTTCAAAATACATTGTCTTCAGTACTTCTCTTGAAAGGTTCACACACTTGGATTAAATATTTAGTGCAAATGGGGCAAACAGAGGGCATTAAGTTGCCACACCTTACTTAGCAAGTGTTATGCCTCTTTTTTTTTTGACAGTGTGAAAATTGAATGTACCAGAATAGTATATGAAGAGTTCTATAATGTAATTGTTCTACTGGTCCAAGAAAATGAATTCGAAATTGTAATTTCAAAAAAATAATTTCAAGGAGAAGTTAAATTTAAGACAATGTCATCTCTTTTTCAATTATTTTAAGCTTAAACAAAAAATATAGTTAATTTTCTCTGAAAGTAAGAGGTAATTAGCTAAAGGTTTATCTTTTTCTTTTTATTCATTCTGAATGATGAATGAGTACAGATTTACTAGACATGTGGGAAGGTAAGGGAGCCCTGATTAATATGAGCAGGTGCATATTTTCTGTCACAAACCACCTGCAGAGTGATGTGTTGATTTTATTTAGCACATTTGGCTCATACTGCTGTGAGAATGTTTAAGTTGTAGTCTGTTTGGAAAGCTAGGAAGAAAACATTTGTATATTTTGTGATCTGTTCAGAATATGCCAAAGGCCACCACTGTTTCACTTATTTCAAAACAGCCAAGAGACACCATAGAATTTCTTTCTATTAGCTACCAAAAAAAGCCGCCTGTCTCTAGAGATCTAACCTGCTGATTAAAGAACAGAGATTTTCATAAGCTATTGCTAATTCTCATAAACTTGCCAGTACCCCAGAGAATTCACTGTATTCAATGTGATCTGACAGATTAAGTAAAGGCCTTAAAATTATGACAAAACTACTGCTATAAATATATGACTCACATTATCTGATTAATTATCGTATACAAATTGGTGGCTGCTCTGGTATTGTTTAATATACCGAGTAGACAGGTTTTCATCATTTTTCATTCACATCACAGACTGAGATGCCTGGGGTCATTAGGTATGGTAAAGTATACTTCAAGATTTTTACTAATATTCCCTTCCTACTTCTTGTAGCTTTTGTTATTACTCTTCTAAAAATGAAGTGTTATTCATGTATTTAACAAACAAAATTAAACTCCTCAAAATTCAACATTATAAAACCAGCAGGAACTGTGTAGTAGAAAAATGATGACATCTGAAAACATTCTGGAATTTCAAAAATAAAAGGTAAACATGTTATTGAAAGAATGGGTGATTTAGAGTGCAGGTGCACTCCATTCAAGTAATAGAATCATAGAATGGTTTTGGTTGGAAAAGACCTGTAAGATCAAGCCCAACCATTCAACCAAGTCAGTAAAGAAGCTACCATTACCTTGAAGGAGAGAAGGATAGCAGCTGAATAGAGATGGGGAAAATAGTATTTACCACTATTCTCTGAATATATGCTCAACTTCCTAAGGTAAATAAATTCAGACATACTTATGTCCTTTCTACCAGTATATGAATCATCAGTTATCCATCCCATACTGGGGGGATAATTTTTGAAATTTATTTTCAACACCACTTGTCACCATCTTCCATCTGGACATCAAGCTATTGACCACTGCTCTCTGGATGCAACAATCCAGCCAGATCCTTATCCACTGAGCAGTCCATCCATCAAATCTATCCATCAATCCAACTTAGAGAGAAGGATGTTGTGGGGGACCATGTCGAAGGCCTTGCAGAAATCCAGATAGATTACATCAATAGCTCTTCCCTTGTCTACTGATACAATTGCCCCATTGTAGAAAGCCACTAGGTTGGGCAGGCAGCACTTACCCCTAGTAAAGCTATGCTGGCTGTCTGAGATCACCTCTCTGTCTTCCATGTGCCTCAGCACAGCTTCTAGAAGGATCTGTTCCATGATCTTCCCAGGCTCAGAGATGAGGCTGACGGTTTGGTAGTTCTCAGGGTCCTCCTTTCTACCCTTTTGAAAAATGGGTGTGAAAAATGGGTGTGACTTTTCCCTTCTTCCAGTCACTAGGGACTTCATCTGACTGCCATGACTTTCCAAATATCTTGGAGAGTGTCTTGGCAACTACATCAGCCAATTCCTTCAGGACTCTGGGATGCATCTCATCAGGTCCCACGGATCTGTGTATGTTCAGGTTCCTCAGATAGTCACCAAGATTATCTTCATTTATAGTGGGAGGGACTGTTTTCTGCCTGATCCCTGTCTTGTGGGCCATCAACTCAGTGTCGAGGAGAGACGCTGCCAGTGAAGACTGAGGCAAGAAGTTGTTGAGAACCTCAGCCTTCTCCTCATCTGTTGTAACCAGTTCACCACTGTTGTTCATCAGGGAGGGGACAGTTTCTTTAACCTTCCTTTTCTGGTTGACATACCTATAGAAGTCCTTCTTGTTTTTCTTGGCATCCCTTGCCATGTTCAGCTCCAGCTGTGCCTTGGCCTTCCTGACCTTGTCCCTACTCACCCAGGCAACATCCCTGTACTCTTCCCAGGATACCAGTCCCTGCTTCCACTGCCTATGAAGTTCCATCTTGCCTTTTAGTTTGGCCACCAGGTCTCGACTCATCCATGCTGGTCTCCTGCCTTCCCTGCCCTATTTCCTACACCTGGGGACTGAGAGCTCTTTCGCCCTGTGGAAAACCTCCTTAAAGATCTGCCAGCTCTGTTCCTCTCCTTTGTCCTTGAGGGAAGTTTCCCAGGGAGTCCTATTGACTAATTCCTTGAAGAGCTGGAAGCTGGCTTTCCTGAAATTTAGGGTCCTGACTATGCTTTTTGTAAGACTCATACACCTTAGGACAGTGAACTGCACCAGTGCATGATCGCTACAGCACAGGCTACCTCTGATCATGATATTCCTGATTAGCTCACTTGCATTGGTGACCATTAGGTCCAAAATAGCTTCCCCTTGATTAGAGCTCTCTATTTCCTGTCTTAGGAAGTTGTTATCAGGGCACTCCAGGAGTCTCTTGGATTGCCTACAGCCTGCCATGCTACTTTTCCAACAAATGTCAGGGTGGTTGAAATCTACCAGCAGGATTAGAGCCTGTAAGCTCAATACCTCCTGGAGCTGGAGAAAAAGGCTCCGTTAATAGGCTCCCCTTGATCAGGCATCCTGTAGTAGACACCAACCACAAGGCTCCCTTTGTTGGCACGATCCTTAATTCCATGTTAGCTGTTATTAAAAGTTATTTTTATAAAGTTTCAGTAGTTTTTAAAAGCTTATGAATAAGTGAGCCTTTTTTTCAAATATGTTAGCAGAGGTTGTAACGTTTGTGGTCACATTGTGGAATTATATTTTCCCATGTTTTACCTCCAGTTTAGTCTTCAACAGAAAGAATGTAAAATTGTAAACACTTGTTTTAAGTTATACAAGAGACAAAAGTAAAATGAAAGTATAAACCAATGTATTAATGCCTAACATTTTCAGTCTTTAACCGAGCTTCACATGAAGTGTGTTGTATCTTTTAAGTATTGAAAAACTACATAGCAGTGCAAAAATTTGTAAGTGAAGAAAGGCATGATGTTAAAATGAACCTTTCAAGAGTGCAATCACTGTTTCAGAGCTTCCCTAACAAAAGGATTTTAAGCCACTGTACTGAAAGGAAAAAGAATTAACTGTTTAATGTAGAGAAAGAGGGATAAAAAACACATCTAACATCCAGCCCTGTCATTTTTCTCGTGAGCTATTACACCCATATTTAAATATGCTTTTAAGTATTTTTGAGGAATTAAGAAATTACAAAATAATACAATAGTCCCCTCTGACTTTATTCAAATAATGATTGACTTGTCACATTTTAAATAAACTGAAAGTAGGCAAGAGGAGGTCCAATTCAACAGCTGCAAAGTTGAGGAATCATAAATTATGAGGTTGGTCTTAACCTCCATCTGAGCTTTGTTAGTTGTGTCCTAGGATGAGATGTCAATAAGCAGTTTAATTAGGAAAGAAAGTTTCAGGAAAAGTCTTACAGGAGTTTGTGAGAAGATCTTCCTTCTCACACCAACTAGACCTTTCTGGTTCATGTGTCTTGGCAACAGGAAACCTACTCAGAAAGAGGTCTTTGAGCCCTATGTAACAATACTATGGATCTGATTTAATGACATTGAACAGCATTTGTGTTTGAAAAAGAACCAAATCCTTTAGAAAAGGGAATAAAACAGTGGAAAGAGCTAAATTGTAATATTAGCTGATAAGTTATCTTAGACAGCTATCCACTCAGAAAGCAAGGACTCAGATCAATTTCCAACATACAGTAATATTTGAGGTTTCCTAAGGTATCAAAGACATCCACATGGGGGTGGCAGTTATAAAAATTTTTTGGTTCTGTTGCGAAAACGGGGAGAGTAAGTCCAGTCTTGTGAGGCCGGTACCGAATATGCGACAGATGCAAGTTCGGGAAACAATAATTGTTTATTTACAGCAACATTTACAGGTTCTTTTGGATTACCGATGATAAATTAAAAAGCTGCAGGTACAGTAAAGGTTTTATAACTAATATAATACCAACAACAAAGCACTATGGAACACACAAACGCCAACACAAGAACCAACAACTTGCCGACAGTGAGCCTGGCCACCTGGCAAATAGATAAGCCCGTTTGAACAGAAATACAGTGGAGCAAAACCAATACACTCAGGGAACCTTAGATATGAACCTGAGGAGAAAATCATAGGTCAATCATAGGACTCAACTGTGATGAGAGACATTAGCATGCCTTTTAATCAGGCGATTAGTTTGTTTTATTGTGCCCCTGGCCTGGGGGTAGTCGGGTGTGTGAAACACCCACTTGATGCTTTCTCTTTGAGCCCAGACTTGGATCAGTGTGACTGTAAAATGTGATCCATTATCACTTTGCACACAACGCTTCACCCTTTGGTCTCCAGCTCATCACTTTGCTGCTTAGTCTAAACACTAATTTGAGCCCCTATGCCAATTAAAAATTCTAAACTTATGGGAATATTTACATATGAATTCTTAGTGGCAGACCACCAACTGCAACTTACCAAGCGGGTAGGGTGGCCCGAACCCCAAACCGCAGCTTGTTCTATTTTTTTAAATTCATTTAATGCCCTTTTCAAAGACGTGAAAGGGTTAATGTTTCACTTTCCGTCTGGGTTGGGGGAGGTTGCCGGCCCTTTGTATTCCCGGTTTTTTTCCCCCAGGCAGTATCACCAGCCGCCGTCTAGGCTGG
>NW_010157391.1:18418-18869 GCF_000695765.1 Mesitornis unicolor
ACTTGGATCCCTTTCGCCACAGCCTGTTCGGCCCCGCACCACCAGCTCGTCCCGACCGGCCATTAAAGGATTACAGATCCCGGGGACCGTCCTGTCCGGAGCAAGGCTTGCGGGTCGCTTCCCGGACCCCCTCGCCCTGCCGGCGCCACCGCCCGGGTCTTCCCAGCCTAATTCGTGCTCCTTCGTGACTGCACTGTGCAGCACCTCTACCCGAGGCAGCTCGGGCACTGCATGCTGGAGGTTTTGCCTGTTGTGTGCTATGACACTTTGCATCTGCTCCCTCAGGGTCTGTGCGTCTGTTTTTAAAGTATCAGGCAGTCCTTGTGAAAAAGGGATTAAAGAAATCTTGGAAAGCATTGTATTACTTATCACTTACTAAATGCGCTGCTAATTGAAGTCTTGAGTTGCTGATAAGAACCAGAGAGTGGTCTCAAGAACCGGCTAAACCCGA
>NW_010157391.1:19152-20438 GCF_000695765.1 Mesitornis unicolor
CTTCCCACTGGTGAATAAACATACCTACTTTACAATCTTACGGGTTGTGGGGTCTGTTTTGTATCCGCACGTCACTTGTATGAGGGGTCTAAAGCAACTGGAGTCCACTAGTGCAGCCATCAACACATCCCATTTCTCTAATTCCTTTGACTCATCGATATCTTTTTCATCCATTTTGCGTACTGGACATATTAGAGAATTACAGGATGAGTGGGTTCTAGTTATAATATCACTGTTTTGTATGAGGGGTCTAAAGCAACTGGAGTCCACTAGTGCAGCCATCAACACATCCCATTTCTCTAATTCCTTTGACTCATCGATATCTTTTTCATCCATTTTGCGTACTGGACATATTAGAGAATTACAGGATGAGTGGGTTCTAGTTATAATATCACTGTTTTCCGAGCCTTTGATCACCTCTCTGAACCGCCCTTTAGCAACAGGTAGTAAAGAACATTGATTAACATTCATTATTCTGGAAGGAGGTAACTTAATAGCCTCCTCAAGTACCCGAACCTCACACGGTGGGGCAGAGGGTACTGCTCCCCCCGGTTCCGGCTTATGCCCAACCAGTTGTGCCCAACCAGTTTGTTTGGTTTACGTGGTTCCAAGCTCCATTCCACTAACTGTAACAATGACCAGAGATCAGAGGTGGTCATGTTCTTTATAAGCTGGCGCCTTACCCCCAAAGCTAAAAACTTGTGACTGTGTTTCGCTCAGAATTAAATTGGGGTTTAGACTCCAGTTTATTTGTGCCAGCATGAACTTGACGGATTTACCGGGGAGGGTTCGGTGGCTTTCCAGAGGTAATCTCAACCCATCCCATGCGGCTTCCATCATAGTTTACTCTATCTTGGACAAACTCAGTCCAGGTGGGTATATGAACTTGCTCTCTGGGGGGTTGCGCTGCCACCGCTGCAGCATTCAAGGTGCGGTGGAACTGTATACGTTCCTGTACACTTGCTACATAGGTTTTTAGGCTATCAGGGAGGCCACGAATAAAAGGGGTCAGTTGTTTCGGGTCAATGGGAGCTGCCATTGGGGAGCATCTGGTTAAATTCCTATCATACATTACCTGTATGCACGTTGCCTTTCGCACAGAAGCTGTCAAGTCCGAAACCTCCACAGTTTTTATAACTGCCAGTTCCCCTCTCTCTTTTGGGTCTATGCCACCAGCCCAATAGGCGGCCCTTGTCGTTAACAAGTAATTATGGTCACCCAGAGTGGTGGTTAAAAATACACCGGGCCCCCAGTAACCTTCAGCCTCCTCTTCACTTAATTCAATC
>NW_010157391.1:20632-20933 GCF_000695765.1 Mesitornis unicolor
TCTCCTCGTTGTCACTACCATCACACCAACTGTCCTCCCCCCATGGCTCGGGACATTCAGAACTCGCCATGCGCGACCGGACATGCTGGACCGAGTCGGGATACCGCATGTTTTTCATTTGGTCAAGCAATTAGTCCACCGTCCCCTGCAAATTTCGCTCCCTGTCTGCCTCCCCAAGCAACACTCTCTCTAACAGCTTATTTTCACTTAAAAGCTGGCTGACTCGACACTCCACTTTGCCACTTATCTCCTTTTCAAATGCCAACAAGACCTTAAGTACCTCATTCTCCAATTTCAGAGC
>NW_010157392.1:0-2197 GCF_000695765.1 Mesitornis unicolor
AACTGCACCACCCAGCTTGGTGCCATCTGCATACATGCTGAGAGTGCACTCGATCCCACTGTTCATATTGCTGACAAAGATGGTAAACAGTACTGGTCCCAGTACCGATCCCTGGGGGACACCACTCGTCACTGGTCTCCATTTAGACATTGAGCCGTTGACCGCAACTCTGAGTGTGACCATCCAGCCAATTTCTTATCCAGTGAGTGCTCCATCCATCAAATGCACATTTCTCCATTTTCGTGACCAGTATGTCACAGTGGGACAGCGTCGAACGCTTTGCACAAGTCCAGGTAGATGACGTCAGTTGCTCTTGCCTTATCCACTGATGCTGCAACTCCATCATAAAAGGTCACCAAATTGGTGAGGCATGATTTGCCCTTGGTGAAGCCGTGTTGGTTGCCAAAAATCACTGCATCCTTGTTCCCCTTGTGCTTTAGGAGAGCCTTCAGGAGGATCTGCTCCATGAACTTGCAAGACGATAGTCATATTCTATTAATTTGTTCAAAAGAAATAGCAAGAATCAGGTAACTGCCCAAACCATATACCTATACTTTGCCTTCCATGTGTCATTCCCCCAGCATATTCTGTTCATATAAACATGTTCTTTTCCTACAACTGGAAGACTTCAGTGACCGAAGTGAAGGGCTCCGGAGCGAAGGATCTCACCGGAGGAGAGATCCTTCCTGAAGTAGCAAAACTGGCTAAACCGGAGAAAAAAAAACACTGAAAAAAACACAAAGACAAAAATGAAGGGAGAGAGAGAGTGCCCCAGCTCGCCCCCAAGAGAGGGAAACGTGAGGTCCTGATGAGTGGCAGCTCTGACTCACCGTGGACAGGGACAAGAGTGACGGCGGTTAATCCCCTCACTTAGAAAAGCAGCACCCAAGGAGCACGAACGGGTACGGTATGATAGCCCAGCCCAGCCCAGCCTGTGAGCAATGGTTTCCAGCCGGTAGAAAGCCGTGACCTCCATTAGCCCTGCGCCCACCAAGGCAGACGCAGCTTGCCAGATGGAGCTCCGGTGGAAACCCAGATTTCGGGCTGTAGGGTGTGCCCCGCTCTGGTGTCAGATGACAGCAGTGAGCATGCCTGTGGGAGGTGTGCCCAGGTAGAGGAGCTCTTCTGTATAGTGGTGGAGCTCTGGGAGGAGGCAAGTAGGTTGAGAAGGATCAGGGAGTGTGAGAATGAGATAGACCGTTGGAGCCGTATCCTCCCTTCCATGAGGCAGGCCCAATGATCGGATGACGCTTGTGACATAGAGGGCTTCCTAGCCTCTCTCCACCTGACAGGACATAGTGAATGGGTTGACTTAGAGGATAGGGAACAACAACAGCAATGGTGACATGTTTCTGCCTGGCGCAGCAGGCATGCAACCCTCGCACCCCCAGTAACTGCTCCACCTTCCCAGGTGCCCTTGCAAAACAAGTATGATGTTCTGCAAGGGGCACTGAATAATGAGCAAGATGGATACTTGCCTAGCTTGGAGGCATCACTGAGGCTCAGTCGGATGAAGCCACGCATAAAAACAGCTTCAATTAAGAAAGACAGATGGGTCCTCGTCATAGGGGACTCACTTCTGAAGGGAGCAGAAGGTCCCATACACACACCAGACCCACTCCTTAGGGAAGTCTGCTGCCTTAGAAGTCTGCTGCACAAGACCAGGCCATCCCCGTGTCGAAAAATGAGCCAATGGGGACGAAGACCAGCCTGGCTGAACAGAGAGCTCTGGCTGGAGCTCAAAAAAAAGAGGAGGGCTTATGGTCTTTGGAAGAGGGAGCAGGAAACTCTGGAGGACTGCAAGGTTGCTGTGAGGCTGTGCAGGGAATAAACTAGAAGGGCCAAAGCCCAGCTCAAACTTAATCAGGCTAGTGCTGTTAAAGACAATAACAAATGTTGCTATAAATACATTAGCAACAAAAGGGGGACTAAGGAGAATCTCCACCCTTTGATGGATGCAGGGGGAAACATAGTGACCAGGGATGAGGAAAAGGCTGAGGTATTTAATGCCGCCTTTGCCTCAGTCTTTAGTAGGGAATCCAGTAGGGTATCCAGCTCTGAGCATGAAGGGAGGATTGGGAAGCACAGTGAAGCCCCTATAATCCATGAGGATTATTTCAGTCTCTGGGGCCAGATGGGATCTACCCAAGGGTCCTGAGGCAGCTGGCAGAAGGGCTTGCCAAGCCCCTTTTCATCC
>NW_010157393.1:0-51116 GCF_000695765.1 Mesitornis unicolor
ATATACCTTTAAACAAAATTGTCCTTCATGCCACTGGCTTTCTAAAAGCATTAGAAAGGTTTCAACTTGCTACTTTCATTAATTCTGTGCTGCTATGTACGACAAATGTAAAGAAAATAACATCTTATTTCAAATGTGAGAAGGATTTCTGCTGTTCAACTGAACTAAAACATCATTGGCCTTTAAATTGCTTGCTTGCTTGCTTAATGCAAAATACTTAAACATTCTCATATAACAAGCAGTGAGAGCATATTCTCATATCTGATAGTTAAACCAGGCCTTATTTCTCTTTTCTGTCCTTTAAATTATTTGGACTGTAATTATATGTCTTCCATGACCCTAGCACAGATAAATACTCTTTTCTGGCTCAGAGTGATTTGAATCACTTCAAAGCAGAAAATCACTTGTGTGAATTCAGCTTTGTCAAGGGTCATTTGTGTGGACTTCATACTAGGTGAGGTGGAAAAGAAGTGGATGGCCCTCACAAGGAGCATGCTATGCTTCATAGTAGAAAATCCTTTTCATACTACTAGTTACCTGCATAGACGAGATGCTTGTAAGAACTATTTTTAAATAAGTCTTCAAGGACTGAGCAGTGTTTGCTCTGTCCAATAGATGAGAGCCACACACATAACTGCACATGGAAAACTTGAGGGGGAAGGTTGTGCCTAGTTTCTCAGCTGAAGCTAGGGCTGCTTTCCTTCCCTGTCTGATTTTCCTTGCTTCTCAGGGCCCCTGTAAGTTTGACAGGGGATCTTACCTGCTCTGGCAGCTACAAGAGTGTCTCTTCATACTCTAAAGTAGGCAGGGGTACTTCATTTTGCTGAAGAGTTGTCTTAAGGAAACTATGACCTTGGTTTAGGTGAGTGTTGCAACTTTCTCTTTTGGCCATGATGTGGAGTTATGCTTGTAAATTAATCAGTCTGTCACTAAATATGCGATAATACATACAGGCTTAGTAACGCAAATAAGCTAGTTCATTTCTGTAACTGTTTTTTACTGTTCTTCTCCCGTTTTGATAAACATTTTCTAAAATTACAAAGAAAATTTCATAGGCAGAGAGAAAAGTTGCTGTTTTCATTTCTTTCAAAGGAGTTCTGAATTTCATTTATTAAAGGAAGAAGGATGCAACAACATTTTTTAGGAAAACACATAATATGTGAAGTGTGTTTACTCTGATAGTGAATTGGAGTTTGAAGACAATCAGAAAAAAGATTCAGAGTTCTTAAAATAAGACACCAAAGAAGTCTATATAATATTAGCAGTAGTAATTGTTGGAAATTTTTGCCTTTCTCAAAAAGAAATCTGAATCTGACAGTTCTCCCCAGGATGTAGTCATCTACCATGTTAATTCTAAGTAAACTTTTAAAAGCTTCCCAGGGTGATGAAAAGTCGCTTTGGTTGTTGAGGGTTTTTTTACAAGCTTTTTCATTTTTCTCTAACTAACTTCTGAAGTATTTTCAGGCTTTTTTCTTTTGACACTTTTATAGTTATCTGCAGCAATGCACAGTATCCTAAAGTGTAACACGCCGACTTATCAGCATACATTTGTTCAGTCTAACAGTCCTTGGAGAGATTTTAGCTCATCTTCTGTTTTCCTTTACTGGAAAGGAAATGTAACATGCATTTAAAATGTCTTTGTTTACCTTGCATCCCATGTTTACAATTCCCTACCTTTTTCTTGCACATCATTATGTGAGGAAGAAATCTCATCTCTTGTTCACAGAGTGGCATAGTAAAATTCACTCTGGAGAAAGGTGTTAATTGTATAAGCCTGCCCACAAGCCAGTTGAGATCCTAGTTACATGGCTGCAGGGGTTCCCTTTCTCACTGAAGCATCTGCCACACTGCATGTCAGGATCCCTTGATACTTTCTTTTTCCCTGTTCTCCCAGAAAGTACCAACTCCGGGAAGGGGTGTGGAAATCTCCCTGCTGTTCTAATGTCTTCTTCCCAGCTTACAACAGCTGTCTATGAAACGTCTAAGCAAACTGGGTCTCATATTTAAGTGAAGATACCCGTGGGTCTTCCTTTTAATTTTATAATTTAAAATTTTTTTTTGCTATATAACCAGAAGGTCTTCTTCACCTGTGTCTTGTATAAACTCTTGGATGGCCTAAATCCATTTGTCTTCTGTCTACCTATGAACTCCAAGATCTCTTTCTGTGATTTCTGGGTCCAAGACCAAACTCAAAGAAAACAAACCCAACAGTGCAGTGTTTGCTTAGACACAGCATCTGCTACTCTGATCATTCTTGTTTAACCCACAGAGGTTTCAACTAAACCTTTAATCTCTCAATTAAACATTTAGCTTTAACGAAATCTCATTCTTTTCAGTACAAAGACAGATGAAATATTACTAATACGTTAAAGGATTTAGGGTCTAACTTGAGGCCTCTGGGGTTTTTCTTGGTCAATTCTTCAATACGATGTACTTTCACCCACATTTCTTTAGACAAAAGACAGCCTCTGAGCCCTTATCAATCTTTAATTCACTATCAGGCTGTAGACCCCTACCAGTGTTACCTATTCTGTTGAAGAAAAAGTGACTTATAGCCCGAGTTGATTTCTCAGCCATCCTGCTCTGCACCATATCATGAGAAGGTGATTCATGTGGTACTATTCTACCACGGCTACCTCCTCTCCCTCCTGTTCTTTTTCTAACAACCTTAGAGTATGGAGTTTTGAACACCATAAATGCAAGAACTACTCCATTTAATTTATTGCACTCCTCTCACATACCCATTCACCCTTTCCTTTTCATGAAAGTCTGCTATGACAGAAAATTACCAACTTCTGTCCCAGACAACCATAAAATCTGCACCCTGGCAGTAGAGAGAAGGATTTATAGTGCATGCTTCATCATCCTGAAAATAAAAGAATGGAGACTCCTCCTAAGTGTAATAAAATTGACCCTTTAGCGAGGACTAGAAGTTCTGAGTAATGTCCTAGCACAGACCATCTCTGCTATTCAAAAAATGAATTGGTTCATGCCCCTGAATTTTCTAAGAAGGCTTTTTCTATAAGAGCTTTGCAAATGAAGTATCTCTGCTTTCCAGTGGGTCAGCTTCACTATCAATACAGTCTTTTAATTCAGACATTTACAGTACCAGGGATCTTTTAGAATACCAGCAGTTGCAGCAGTTGTCACAAGATGAAATGGGATGTTCTTGTCATCACATGTTGATGACTGATGTAAAGAGATTGTCAAGAAACCAAATCACTGCACACACACTATAGCTCTTCAAAAATATAGTCAGTTTGTATTTTCCCTTTCTGTGCCCAGGTCTTAGAGAAAACTGTGACAATCTTGGGTTGCGTGTCAGTGGAGACTTGCTTACCTCAAGACAGCAATCTTGGGTTTGTCATTTAATCTACACTCTTTTCCTGACACCACTACTGGCTAGCTCACTCATTTGTCATATGACTTGATTCATCTGCATTATGACCTATACCAGATTATGACTTATTTCTAGTTGTTTTCAAATTATTTAATTCCTATGGAGGAAAACAATTCACAGGGAGGTAAAGCACTCCCTGATGAACTGGCAGACTCTGTCCAGGATTTGTCCAATATATCTGCTAAAAAAAAAAAAGAGTGCTTTGAAGAGGTAACAAAATGGATGGAAGCCATGAAAGTCCACTATGCAACTACACAACTATGATAATAGAGCTTAAGCTGCTTTGAGCTTTCTTGAGGAGTAGCTGCTACCTCCTGTACATGGAATTTCATGGGAGACCACAGGGCAATACAGAATATGACTGCACCATATACAACAGAGGTGGAAGTAAGTGTTTAGATATATATGTGTGTTGTGTGATATATATGTGTGTGGGGGGGTTGCAGAACATTCAGGAAGGTTTAAAATAATCTGGTTTTCGTTAATTTTATATATGTAAGCCCCTCCAGACATAATTTTTTCATCTTAATCAGTGGGTATCAAGCACACAACTCTCTCTGTAAAGGTACTACAGAAATGATGTCATGGTAACAGCAGTAGCCTAGTAATTTGTGAACTTGTCATATGCACAAAATGCATAATCAGAGAATCAAGGTACAAGTGAAACAATACAAGGAATTTGGTATAGAATTAAAGACTGGCATTTTTATAACCAGCTGGATGCAAACATAGGTCCCATAACTGTAAACCACTGGGAGTGTAAATTTACAATAGTAAATTGCTAAACGTTAGGTTGGTTGAAGTTTATTTTGGTGTGAATGGACTGTACTTCCTTAATACATTTTTTCTGCATCAAGTTGCTACCAGACTATGGTTTCTGTAGAATTAATCTTCCCTCTTATTTTATCAGACATGGTTGGTTCTAACTGCATGTCATTGCCCCCCACACCTGCATCACCAAAGGATTTTAGCCCCCAAAACTCTGCAAGCATAAGCCTTTTAGGGCATGTGCCATCCATCACTATAGGATGGCACACACACTAGAGACAGGGCCATGACAGCAGCTGCTGGTATCTTCCTTAACTCAGACAATAAATAATCCTGGTTTACAGAGACTCCTAATCAATGAATATCAAACCTGCTAAAGTTTTTTGCATGTGTAGCACCAGTCACTTTACAGTATGAGTTGAAGAAGTGACCATCTGACTTTTCCACTGGAATAGCAACAATCACCCTCAGAAGTGAATGGACGGGAAAAGAAAACTCAAGCTATTGTAGTCAGTAACTTTCCATCTCACATTAACTATAGATTATACCCCCACTCAATGGACTTCTATGGAAAACTGAGTTGAAGTGACTTGACGTCATCCAAACCAGCTGGTTTCTTGCCACAATGCAACCTGAGGCTGTCATTAAATGATGATCTGTCAGTTTTTCTGCCTTGGTTCTCTGCTTCTCATTCAACTATAATGAGACGTACAATTTTTCAAGCTTTCACAGTTAGACAGCTAGTCTGAGTAAATCATTTTTCTGCTAGAATAAAATGCTACTGTACCTATCACAGAAAAAACACTGCATGTGATTACGGCAGAAAACTGAATATGATAAACTGGAAAAGTCAAGATCATTCTAAGCTTTATAATATAAAATTATCTCAGGACCTACAGTGAAAGAAGCATGAGTAGTGCTCAAAACTGCTCTGTTCTGTAGTGTATAGACAGTGAAGAAGAGCGTGTAGCAGTTAGAAGTATTTCCTCTGCTGTATTTGCATACAAACATAATGAACAAAGGAAAATACTAGGTTAGCAGCTTATTTTTTGGCACAGAAGAAATAGAGAAAGTCACAAATTCAGGAATACTGGGGGTTTTTTGCTGATCTGGATGAGTGGCAATGTTTAACTTGTAGTTAATCCTGCATGCTGCTGTATGTCTTTTGGAGAGCTTTTTGGAGAGGGATACCAGCACTAAGGAGATCACAGAATCACAGAATCACAGAATCACAGAATCACAGAATCACAGAATCACAGAATCACAGAATCACAGAATCACAGAATCACAGAATCACAGAATCACAGAATCACAGAATCACAGAATCACAGAATCACAGAATCACAGAATCACAGAATCACAGAATGTTAGGAGTTGGAAGGGACCTCGAAAGATCATCCAGTCCAACCTCCCTGCCAGAGCAGGATCACCTAGACCAGGTTGCACAGGAACGTGTCCAGGCAGGTTTTGAATGTCTCCAGAGAAGGAGACTCCACAGCCTCTCTAGGCAGCCTGTTCCAGTGTTCTGTAACCCTTACAGTAAAAAAGTTTTTCCTCATGTTCAGAGATTGCGGAGACATTTGAACAAAGTTCTTCAGATGATTCTGAACAGACAAGCACCTAAACCTACAAGCAAGTAAAAGAAAATTGATTATTTGAGAGGGATGGAATGGAGGCAAAAAGACTAGGACAAGAACGGTAATTGCCGCATTGACAGCAAATTAACGATCTCCATGATAATAACAGCGATCACCTACATAGAAATAAGATCAGATTCAAATGGTTTAGTGCTTAAATCCCCTGAGCTTCTCATGCCATTTTAATGGAAAATATTCCTCTTCTGCATATTTACAGCATCTTCAAGTAATTGCAAATATAGAATTTGTCATTAGAATATACATTTCTGTACTTTTCAGTGCCCAAATTGGCTCAAGAGATCTCCTGCTCTTCCACCTAACAGACAAGAGGAAGAGGAAAGCTACAGGGACTCCTGCTCTAACACTAAAGCTCCTTGATTTAAAAACTGCTTATATCTCATGTGAGAGAGGTTAAACATAAATTACAGAGATTTCAAGGCAATCAGCACTCCAAAATAAAACACTAGATGAAAATGTATCATACCTGTTTTCCACTGACCAGTGTTTTCACTTTTATGTCACAGGTGGGTTGAAAACTGCTTGGACTGATGGTCTCAAAAGGTAGTGACCAATGTACTGAACACTGGGCAACAGTCCAGCCACTAGCTGGGAACAAATTGAGTAGCCTGGGGTCTTTACTGGGAATAAGTGTTTCACATCTCCATCACAAGAGTGATGTCAATAAAGAATGCACCATCCCCAAATTTGCAGATCATAATAAGTTGTGGGGGGCTAACAGAGGTTATACTAAAGAGCAGAGTTTTGATCCAGAGGGACACTGGGAGACATGAGTATTGGGCCAACAGAAACTTTGTAAAGGTGAACAAGAAGTACAAAGCTCTTTGCATGGGATGAAATAGCCCCATGCATCAGTACACAACAGGCACCGACTGCCTGAGTAGCAGCTTTGGTGAAAAAGGACAGCAAAGGGGTTATGTTGAATACCAACCTGAATATAAGCCAAAACTGCACTATCATTGCAAATGGGGCAAAGCAGGCACCCAGCTGCATTAGAAGCACACCTGACAGACCGAAGTAGATTATTAACACCCTGTATCTGCTTGGCATAGGTGAGGCTGTACCTGGAACAGTGTTTAACTTTGGGTCCCCACAGTCCAAGCAGTACGTGGAGAAACTGAGGATGGTTCATTGAAGAGCTGTCAGAATGAGCAGGAACCCAAGTCACAATCTATGACTGCTGCTTCTTGCCATATTTCCTGGGACTACCAAGTAGTAGCAATCCCTTTCCAAGCAGAAGCTAGATGAGATGACTTCCAGCAGCCCAATACAACCAACATTTCTGTGACTCTGAATAAAAGCTTGACTACACAATTTATTCTTGATTGACAAAGACCACCCACTGATTCATTACTTCTTCTTTGAATTTTTTGTACAAGCACAAAGAATAATAATTTATTTGGTTTACAATCCTATACTGCAGAACTAGTGACCCTCTACCATGTGGATTTTCTTTGCTCTATGCAACAGACATCAACTTTACTTCACCCAAAATGAGTACAGGTTATCCTCTGTATTCTTATGTATCCTAGGGCATGTCCTGAATTTTATGATAGTCAGGTCTGTATTGATGTGTGTTTTCCTGCTTGTATCTGACTTGCTGGAAAATAAAACAATACGTCAAAGGACCAACTTAAAAAACTACCAGTCCACATACAGGAACAAACAAGTGTCTCCACATTGCTCATATGCTAATTTATTGGAGCTAAGAATCACAGAAATGCTTCTTCCAATGACATCTGTGGGTAGGAATAGTACATTGCACTATTTGAACCATTTTTGGCAAATATTTTGTGTGTTAGGTGGAACTTGCCTTTGCTGTAATAAAGAGATATGATGCAGGCTAAAATCTCAGAGAAGCTTCCAAAGTTTAATTGCCTGGCTCTTTTGGTATTTTAGATCAGCATGCTAAAATATACTACAGTCTTTATACTGTGTTATGAACTTGAGGTTTTGAAGGCATTGAAAAACTGGATCTGAGCACATATATCAAAAAATTCTTTTAATTATACTTGTGGATGTAAACGCAGCATCACCCTTTGTACAGTACTGGCACACTTGCACAAGTCTGAGGGATCAATTAAGTGTTAATAATCTGCTTCTTTGGCTCCTCCTTCTACCCAGCTCCTCACAGCCCCTCCTGTTTCCACTGACAGCTGTTGAAGTTGTAAATAACCATCTCTGTGCTTGAGCAACCTGGGTATGGGATTCAAAGAGATCTCAGACTGCATTTGAGCAGGGAAGTGCCTGTGCTAACTCTCTTCCTTTTGTTTTCTCCCATAGTGGACCTATACATGCTGCTCATGACTCCGCCAGGCTTCCTGTATCACTATCGGGATTTTATCTGCTTATGATTGAACGCTTCCTTCTGGCTTTCAGAAGTAACTGTCAGAGGATAATTCAAAATGTTTTGAGGTGGAGATGGTTGTAACCCTATCTGGAGGGTGGGCATTGAGGGGTAACTGGAAACCAAGCAGAGGAGATGGGGGAATTGTGTAGGAGGAAGTTTTAAAATGGACATTTTAAAAAACAGGTCAAAATAATATTTTTTATCATATGATTCCTCATATGAGAGGGAAGGATATTATCAAATCTTCATTGATGTTTTATTTCTCTGAAGAGCTGGAAGTCTTATTAGTGCATCACTGTTATCTGTTTATAGTTTGTTTCAGCCATGGATGTTTTTCCATGGTGTTGAAAATCTTTCCAGCCACCACTTGTGAAAGAAATATTAGTTCAGCTTTGGTTTTTAAAATTTAAGAAGCAGTCTAGGCAAAGTATATTAGGCAATATACCTATGATTTTTAAAAGATTAAATATTGACATATTTTCAGGCATGAGAGAGCTAGGATACTTTGAATGATTCTATATTACCATTATATAGTTTGGTTTTTGTGAAATGGGAGTCAGAGGCATGCATCCCTCTTCTACCGTAGAAGTATTTTGACTCATATACATTTTCTCTCATTTTGAAAAGTGTTCACATATCTTGTTTTACCTTCTAGACAAAGCAGGCTAATGGTACATCACCTCTTCAGTGCCTCAACTGAGTTGCTAAGCTACCATAGGTCTCTACTGCTTCCAGTCATGTACCTTCATCCCATAAATACAAATGGCTAACACACCAAAACAACTTCACCCCAAGAATGCAGAGCATAAGTAGAAATTTCAAGGACAGCAACAGCTGTGGGTGGGAGAGAAGTGTTCTTTTTTCTCTCTTGTTATAACCAAAGTTGCATTTTTTTTTATCATGCCCAGAGAAAAATCAAGCATGGAGCATTGTCCAGATAGCTTCCGGGTGAAGAGAGATAGTAAATTGAAAGATAAATGGGGATGAGAGCAGAGAAACTGTGCAGAACAAGGGAGAAGCCAGAAGAGAGCAGAAGAGACAGACAGATATCTGGATCAAATGGGGCAGCATCCTCTGGAGGTAGCTTCTCTCTATTCTTGCCAGCCTTTCTTGCTTTAGCTCCACTTGTGTAGCTGAAGGGGATCCCTGTCCCATGGGCACCTCCAGCACAAAGAAAAGTGATGAAGGAAGGGATGCTGCCTGGCTGCTTCCCTGGGATAACTTGCAGATTACACATTTCTAGCTGTAAGTGTAGAAAAACACCTTGTGTGGGGAGATGCTGCTCTCCCACATCAGTGTTTATATACATTTGCTCCCTGCTTTTGCACTGTAGCTATGTCCATAAAGGTTAGTTATGCAAGTCTTGTCTGTGGCAGGAGCTGGTGTATACTGGCCCAGGGATCAGTAACTAGATAATAAGTCTTTTTGAATCCTGGCTTGCATTATGTCTTGATAGAAAAGTAAATCTCGCCCTCTCAGCAACAAGCTATTCCTTCATTGCAAGGTTGCTGCTAGTGAATGATGTTTTCCAAACTGATAAATGTGGGATTTCCTGTGCCGCAAGCAATTTTATTTGTTTTGGGTGTTTATATTTCAGCTTTATGAAACAATCTGTCTGGGGAAAGGCCCAGAAATAATTGGCTGAGGCTTTTTTTCTAATACAGGTTTTTATAACCATAGCTGTATAGCAAATCCAAATGTGAAAGTAAAATCATGCTTCATGCTGCTGCTGGATGTTGAATACAAAGAGCTGTGCTTCCACATGCATGCTCTATTCCTGTATCTCTCGATAGCTTTTCATTTTAAAACCATGTAATGCAGAGAAGATGAAAAAAGTTTGAGAGGTTGAAGAAAATAGATTCATGCATCAGATACAGACCCCTATGTAATCTTCCTGGCGCTTGACTGGAACTATTCATTCAAACAACTTCCTTGCAAACATTACTCTCAGGTGTAGTGACTGATTTTCCTATAGCTTCCCTAGCTTTAATATCCATCTGTACTTTGTTCAGTATATTTGTTTTTCCATCCTCAATTACAGTGTTTCAAGAGGAAACAGCAAAACAACTTTTGTCCCTGTCTCTCCATATTCATTTGGCATTTTTTATCTCCTTCTTCTCAAGGGCTTTCACTGACAGACTGCAGACAAGCTGCCTTTCAGCTCATGCCAGGTAAGCACAGCGACATCCCTCCAGAGAGACTTTTAGGACATTTACTGACACCTTTGTGTCATTACCATTTTATGAGCCCCACTTCTTACAGGTTGCAATTTTGCCCCCCGTTTCTTTCCTTCATCTATTCTAAATACCGAATTTTCATTTTCTGCCCAACATCCTAATTCCTGATGGTGGCAAGGCTTCTGCTATCAACTCTATAACCTTTTCTTTCCTGGAAATAAGATAATGAGAAGGCTATTACCTGGTAAAAACTACTCTCTTTAGGACAATTTATTAAGCCTTTTGTGGCTTTAGCTTCTTGTTCTGTTTTTGATCCTTAGGTGGTCTCTATTTCTTAAAAAATATAAGAAGCTTACAAAGTATAATGCAACCTTGCAACAACACACTCTAGCAAATGGCATAGAAAGATGTCATTTCTATGCCTAACTAAGGCAGAGAAAAGTTAGCAATGCAAGGGAGGTCTGGGAGAGACAACCAAGAGGAAATAAGTACAAGTGTCCTTTTCTAATTATGCCATATCTTATTTTGCCAGAGCAACTTTGTGCCACAAAAAGGGCAAGCATAGATCACATTAAATCACAATCTAAAAAATAGAAAGCCATGAGTTCAGCTGCAGGAATTCTGTAAGATTGTTAGTACCATTCTGTAAGATTGCTAATTACAAATCAGTATTAAAATATTATTCTGACAAGTTAAAGAAGGGAAACAAATCTCTGCTAGCCCATCTACTTTTCTGTAGCTACTGGTAGCTCATGCTGCATCTGAATGTGCTGTGCCGTGTGATGTTTCGGAGAGGCTCTGTTATCAGCAGCCCCTCGACTTTCCACAGCTCCTGAGCCTCATTGGCTGGAAGGCAAAGCAGAGGCGGAGAGTACCCTGAATATCTTTCTCCTCCACACACCATAAAACAGGCAGCCAGCATGCAGTGTCTGACAGTGAGACTGGTGCTTGCAGTTTGAAATCAGTTTCTGCTCTGCAGCAGTCACTTGGGCATTTTATGTTTGTCTCTCAGTGGAAAGGAACAAAAAAAACCTTGGAGCATACCAGTGAACTAAACAGGAACTGACCATAGGGGAGAATCTGATGCAAACTTCCAGGCTGTTGGGACTCTGTGACATAGATCACCAAGGTAAATGTGATGATGATCAGAAACTGCATCTGTGAGAGAGTAAACCAGCATTTCTGAGTTTGAAACCTTATTTTGTTAGAGCAGTTGAAGTGTTCTGAACTGCTGCCTGCCTCGGTGCTGGCTTATTCTTCTTTCTTCCCAAGCTGAAAAGCCAAAGGAGGTTTTCAAAGGAATGCAAGAGGAACAGCAGCTTTAAAAGCAGGAAACTGAAGGAGACTCTCCATAAGATGAATTTCACCCAGCACCGTGGGGCACTACAGTCTCTCAATTTCTGGAACCACAGCTATGGACTGCACGGAGGTGCCAGTGAGCCCAATGCAAAGGGCCACTCCTCGGGAGGCTGCTATGAGCAACTCTTTGTATCCCCTGAAGTGTTTGTGACTCTGGGCATAATCAGCTTGCTGGAGAACGTCTTGGTCATTGTGGCGATAGCCAAGAACAAGAACCTCCACTCACCCATGTACTTCTTCATCTGTAGCTTGGCAGTGGCCGACATGCTAGTGAGTGTGTCTAATGGATCAGAAACTATTGTCATCACGCTGCTAAACAACACAGACACAGACGCACAGAGCTTTACCATAAACATTGACAATGTCATTGACTCAGTGATTTGCAGTTCTTTGCTTGCGTCAATTTGCAGTCTCCTCTCAATAGCAGTGGACAGGTACTTTACCATCTTTTACGCCCTCCAGTACCATAATATCATGACAGTGAAGCGTGTAGGGGTCATCATCACGTGCATCTGGGCTGCTTGCACGGTCTCAGGCATTTTGTTCATCATTTACTCTGACAGCAGTGTTGTTATCATCTGCCTTATCAGCATGTTCTTCACTATGCTCATTCTCATGGCATCCCTCTATGTCCACATGTTCATGATGGCTCGGATGCATATCAAAAAGATTGCTGTTCTTCCAGGGACTGGCCCCATTCGCCAAGGGGCCAACATGAAAGGGGCCATCACTCTCACCATCCTGATTGGAGTTTTTGTTGTGTGCTGGGCTCCATTTTTCCTGCACCTGATTTTCTACATCTCCTGCCCGTACAACCCTTACTGTGTGTGCTTCATGTCCCATTTTAACTTCTACCTCATCCTCATCATGTGCAATTCCATCATCGATCCACTTATCTATGCATTCCGGAGTCAGGAGCTCAGGAAAACATTCAAGGAGATTATATGCTGCTGTAGCCTGAGAGGGCTTTGTGATTTGCCTGGTAAATATTGAACAGCATGAGATGCGTTACTGTGCACACAACATGCAGCACAGACTTCCAAGCCTTCAGATCCTCCTTTTCAGCAGAATTTTGGTTAAATCTTTAAGAGTGAGCACCTCTGTCTGTCTCCCCTCCCTCTCATTGTTGTATCTCATTCACGTATAATTCATATTTCTGTATAATATATGTGATATCTACAGTTTGCTATTTATTTGGCTGGAAAGAGAAGCAGCTCTTCATACCAGTTTGTAAGTAAGCAATTACCTGTAATGGTGAATGTGAAATACTAACAAACATGAGCAGCTGTATGTTCCAACTGCTGACAAAATAACTAACTTGCCTGACTTACAGTACATATTGGCTGATGCTGTTCCTTATTCTGTTGTAATTATTGTTATCTATTACATTATATACAGCTTAAAATAGAGCGTATGTTCCTCTATTAGTGGATTAAAGGTTGTCTGGAATTAAAAAGCAGATTTTTCATAAAGGTTACTGCAAGCAATGAGTTGTGATCATTTATTTTGAACTCTTTTCCTCCTACTCCACAAGCAGCAATTCTGTTCTTTGTTACAGCTATTGTCTACAACAACAAGATATTTGAAACACATGCTACCCAAATAATCGAATGCTTGTGTTTTAGGGTGGGTTTTTTCAGGATGGTGATTGCTGTGTGTCCAAGAGTACCTTTTTGCAAAGTTGAAATTGCTATCTGAAGCATCAGTTAGTCCAGATACGTTTGTTAGACTGGCATTCGGGTAGACTAGCACCCTCCATTCAGCCATGGAGCAGGTGAGTATTAACATTGACAGTGCCAGTGCCAATGTAAAGATTGACTGAGAGACTGACCTGATGAAGATAAAGAGGGAACTTCAGTTTGAACATTCAGTTCTTCCTTGTCCTGAAGTGCTGTGGGGAGCAAGGACTTTGTGCTTGTGAAGAAAATACACCCTTGTTAGAAACAAGCTGCCCTCTGTTCTGAAGCGTGCTGTTAGCAGATGGAATCCACTGCCAGGATCCTTACAGAGGAGTCAAGGCTTGTGTTAATTTGGTCTGGGCACCTCAGACTACCCTCTGAAGCATATGAGCTTTGCAGGGCAATGCTATCACAGGGCAGTGATTCTGGCTGCCAAGTCTGCAAACCCACGCTCTGTATCTGGCAGCCGTGTGTGTTAATGCTACTTGAAGTCAGATCACCTTTTCAGGCATCTAAATGATGTGCTCTCAGTTTCATGCTAAAGTGCCACTTTCTCTCCACAGATTATAATAGGGACCTCAGGCCCCTGATTTTAGCACCTTTGGAAGTGTTTGAAGTGTTTCCTGTGTGACCTAGTCTAGGTGATCCTGCTTTGGCAGGGGGGTTGGACTGGATGATCTTTCGAGGTCCCTTCCAACTCCCAAGATTCTGTGATTCTGCGAAGTATAAATGTGAGTACACAGGATTCCATGAAGACATCCCTTAACACCTCCACAGTATCAGCTTTTATGTAAGGGCATAGAAAAATTAATTTATTTATTCCCAGAAAGTATAAAAATATAGTGGCAACTGGTAGAAGACCTGGGAATTTCTGATTTAGAAAGTCAAAACTGAATGTAAAGAATACTTTAGGTTTTAATCCTGAATTCCTGATTTTACCAAGATGAGTAGTGAATTAGTTGGGTGAAAGAAGAATGATTAAAGCTCATGAGGAGAAAAAAAAAATTATGTACTTAAATTAATAGTCTAGCCAAAAATCCAATGGACTTTATTAGAAGCCTTTTCATGTCCCACAAGAAATGATGCAAAAATGCTCTGGCAATAATGCAAGAAACTGCTGATGCCAGTTCGGACAAGACAAAAATCTCACTTGATCTTTGTTTTGCCTCACTTTCTTTAGCTATCTTAGGACTGTAAATTATGATATTGGGCTCCAGATATTACCTTTGTAGTCTATGGATGCAGAGGAGGCCCAGTGGAAAGTGGCACAAGAGCAAGACACTACCTTAGGTGCTCTGAACATTACGTTGAAAGTCTCTCTTTCTGCCCTTAGTCTATGGGAGGACCAGATACCTAATGTAAACACATCTAAATTCTGATAAGGTCTTGTTTCTGTGAATTACTTCCTGAACTCCCAATTTATTCTTAAAACTAACAGTCTCACTTCTTTTTGCAACCCAAGGGGAATAGAAATAACAATTATTTTGGTGTTGATGTGTAAGTTTTCATCAATGGTTTTCTTGCAGTTTCCAAAAACGGTGTGTATCTCTTTTGTGTTTCTTTGGACTAATTGACTAGTCAAGACAGTTGTGACCCTATTAAGCTCTAAATCTCATTTAAAAACCTAATTTTTAAAAGTAGCTTATTCTAGGGTTTTAGCAACTCTGAGCCTACTTAGCTCTTCTGTCTTTATTTTATAAAGCTAAATGTATATACATACTCTTTTAAACTGAGTTTTTAATTAAAAAGGACTTTTTCATTTAATGGTATTATGTTTTAGATCATAATTTATTGAAATTGCTGGCAAATTTTCCTATTCCCAGATTCCTTCTGAGACGCTGAATCCATTTCGGTTTGTCTGTAGCTCTGGCAACTTTTCAGCAGAGAACCATAGAAATTGGTGTTGTGAAAGATAAATATGTTCCTCTAGCTTGCTAGAGAGTATGGACAGTGGAGGATTACCTTCCACACTTGGTTTTCTGGAGCTTTGATCTTATATTTGAAAATCTAAGAAAATGAGATTTCTTTCTTTAAGTATCTTTTACCCCAATCACTTTAGCACTTAGCATTTCAGTCTGCATTCCTCTGTGGTAATGAAATGGTTTTGTCTCCACTTCACAGGTGTAAGGGTTTACATTCTCACTTCTACTGGAGAAGAGGGTCTAATGGATTTGCTCGGCCTCCTAGAAGGCAGTCTTTGCTTGAGCTGAGAGTTGATGGTCGTGTTCTCCACCCTTTCTCAATAACTGGCTGTAATATAACACACAGAACTTTTGAAGCAAATGTCTTTCTACAAGAGGGACATTTTTTTAGCTTTGAAGTAGTTTTTGAACAAAGTAAAGGACTCCAAAAAGCACTTAGGAGGCAGTAGTTGGTCTCAGTAGAGTGGATTTTCAATGATGATCCAAGATCGCATTTACAACTGAAACATGCTGTCATCCGTAAGCGAGGAGAAATGCACATGGACTCGCATGTTATTGAATGTGCAGCAACAACAAGGTCTTCAGTAAAGCTTTTAATAGATGTGCAGAGTACATTTTATTGATGTAATTCTAAAATGACTTAGTTGTTGTTAATTTGATCTTGTTGTGCAATGGGTTCGTTGGGGGATTCATCATTCTCAAGTTGAATTCTGGTGAAGAACTTTGGTCCTGCTGTCATTTATAATTTACCATATTGCTTATAGGCCTGAATAAAAGTTGTAGTCTCAATCCCACAAGAAGAAGCTCTCAGAAAATGTACCTTTAAGGATGAAATCTTAATTGTTTGTCCAAAAATTACTTCAGATTTTAAATTAATATTTCAATAACTCCAATCTTATATCAAGCATGGCCTTTTTCTTTGGACAAAATACTTCTCTCATTTATTATAAAAAGACTTCCTATGTCACAGGAACTGTCTAGTGCTACTACAGATATCCACTGTCTTATAAACTAGGTTATGAATTGACCATGTTTGGGTTTGTTTGTTTGAAAAGTTTCTTTTGCCCTAGCTGTTTTTCATATTTTTGCCTACTTCGTTCATAGAACAGATTTTCACATTTGTGGATAAAAATCACTCCCTTTGAGTTTGTAATATGAATGTACCTATCAGTTCCACTTTTATCCATTTGCTCCCTTGCAAACATTGTTCATTTGTTTCAATTGTTTTCCTTTGCACTTGGTATATTTCCGTATTGGTATATTTCTGGTCTGCCATCAATCTGACTTCTCCAGTCCTCCCCTGCCTGTGTGGTGCGTTTGCCTATGGCCAACAGCAAAACCTCCACTCAGCTGCTTGCTCACTCCCCACCTCAGTGGCATAAGGGGAGAAAATAGGAAGAACAGGAACAAGAAATCTCATGGGTCTGGATGAAGACAGGGATATCACTTACCAACTACCATCACAGGGGAAAGAGACTGTATTTGGGGATAATGAACTTAATTTATGGCTAACTAAAATAGATATTGATTCAACTAGTGGAAACAAAAAGACAAACACTAAAATCACA
This sequence comes from Mesitornis unicolor, assembly GCF_000695765.1. Taxonomy (NCBI): domain Eukaryota; kingdom Metazoa; phylum Chordata; class Aves; order Mesitornithiformes; family Mesitornithidae; genus Mesitornis; species Mesitornis unicolor. Next base: position 16,879 of record NW_010157393.1, read on the forward strand.
CTGCTGCTTCTTCCCAGCTTCAACTTCACTCCTTCATCCTTGACTCCTCTACCTCCTTCTGACACAGTGGCACAAGTGGATATCGAATGGGGGGCTGCAGTCAGCCTGTGACAGCTCCTCTCTACTGCTCTCTCATACTTTTCCCTGCTCCAGTGTGGTCTCCCCATGGGCTGCAGTCCTTCAAGATAAACCTGGCCAGGGTCTCTGCAGGATCTGTGCTGGGGCACCTGGACCCCTCCTCCCTTCCTCCTGCTTTCCCCTTGGAGCTCGCAGGGCTGTTTCTCACCCTGTTTCACTCAGCCCTGGCTGCCAGGCAGTGTTTTGCACTTTCTTACCCAGGCTTTCCCTGAGGCACCCACCTGTGGCTGAGAGGCTCAGCTGTGCCCTGTTGTGGGGCCATTGGAGCCAGCTGGAACCGGCTGTTTCCAGCATGGGGCACCCCTGCAGCCCCCACTGCTGCTGCCAGCACCTGGGCACCTGTGGCCTGTACAAGATAGAAGGAAACAGTACTGTATGCAGTGTTTCAGGTGAAGTCCCATTGCTCTGTACATTTTAGTTCAGTTCCACAGAGAGCTCCTCGCCTAAATTATTTGCCTCTTCCATGTCCACTGCTTTGGAGTGTCTCTTTTTATTTTTATTTTCCCTTCAATGAGCTAATCAACCCAAAATGTTCCCCTCCTGGGCTCTTTCCTACTGAAGAGCTCTCACCATAGAGCTTTAAGTCCTGTTATTAGCTTCTGAATTAATGACTTTGGACTTTGTACTGTTGAATCCCATCCTATTTCTATTATTTCAATCCTGAGAATGATTGCCTTTCCCTAACAGATTTTCAGATGGTCCTTTCAATGAACATTGCTGCCGGACTTTTATCCACAAGACCTGACCCTGGCACATCCCTCCTGCCACAGCCTTGTGGGACACACAGGCCAGGGTGCAGCCTTTGCTGGTGCTGTAAGTGGGGATCCACTGTAAATCTTGCATAAGTTGAGGCACGCATCAATAAAAAGTCACTTATATAGGTTTCCAGGTGGAAAAAAGAAAACTGGTATTCATATACGTGTGCAATTTTCCATACTTAACTATTTTTGAAACAAACACATTATAGCTTATTAGAGCATTATTCTTTGTAAAAGGCAGAGGGTGAGTAAACAAACAAAATTTCAAATGCATTTGGAGCCAGTATCAGCAGAGAGTAAACAAAACACTTTATTCATGCAATGTGCAGCAACCATTTTGAAGTGCAGGGAAATTAAATCATATTATGAACATAATTGTTGCAAAAAATACCTTCTCCTGTGATAACATCTCTGCAGTTCTGAGATTTCTTCTCATGCTAACATAGGTCATGCAGAGTTCAACATACACCCCTCAACTACATCGTAAAAAAAACCCAAACAGCAAATTTTCTGAAGTTGTATTCAGTACAGGAGTTTGAATTAAAAACCATCAACAACAACAAAACACACAGAAAAAAACCCCCACCAAAATACGACCAGTTGGTTTTTGCACTAAAGCATTTAAAATCATTTTACAGTGTACAAAATACATTGTTACCTATGCTTCTAATTATTTGGATACACATACAGCCACAGTAAAATTGGGGGGGGAAAAGCCCGACTCTGGATGAAGACAAGCACAAATAATGCATGTTTGGTAGAAATAAATCTTTACTTATTATCCTGAAGTTTTTACTAAGGAGATAAGGTGGCTGTTGTGGCTTGCTTATGATTATTATCTTCAGCTTCCCCCATAAAAATGCAATGCTCACAAGTAATACAGACAACCTAATTTTCCCCTCTAAGACAATGATGCTGGTTCTCATTAAGGACTATTTCCAAGCCAAATATGATGGTATTCCCTGCAATATTAAAGGTATTGCTGGCATAAACTCTCCTTATTTGTGAACTATGTACCAGTGCACAACAGCATTGCTCAGTTTGGGACTATTCATCACTTACCAACTGCCCAAGGTAAAGGATTGAGATAGCAAATCCGTGAGGGGTCAGCTGAAGCAAAAGATGACCCACCTTCATTGTTTTTCAAACAACTCCTCTCAGACTTGAAGATCTGCTGGCATATCAGGAACACAGTGCCCAACAGCCAGGTGGTTTTACTATGGATTCAGACTGTCAGTTTGGTTCTGGCCTCATGGAGGATCCATATCTGTAAAGCTTCCACCATTCCTGCAGGAAATCTTGTATTTCTCACTACCTTAGTGGAATCAGGTGACCCAGTCTGTTCCGTTCTCTAAAAGCAGAAGATAGCACTTGGCAGGCTCAGGAGAATGGGACACTGATAAAAACTTAGAGGTAAAATCTAAGTCACCTTGTCTGATACAAGTTCAAGTTACTTCCTAGAGACAGTTTCATGCTCTTACAGGCCTTGTTATGGTCCATGACTCAAATATGTATTTATACCAATAATGTCAGAGCTATTGTCCCAGTAGGAGCTTGATCAGTAGTAAGATCTGCACTAAAATGGAGGTAATACGGAGTTCTATACACCATATGCACACTATATGGCACGTATATCTTTAACCAGATTTTACCAAAGTTTTCAGAAGACTTTACCTGCTTCTGAGTACCAGCCAGAGAGAACTTCATATCTCTGATTTTGGACACTGCAAAGTTAGGATCCTTTGTGTTTCCAAATAGCCTGAATACTGAAATATTCTTTGTCTATCCAGATATTGTGGCCACTTTATAAAATCTCAGTCACCTCTGCCGCATGCAGTTCCTTAGTTTTCAAATCTAAAATTATAAACAGCACACCATCTGATACATTCTCAGTTTTGAAGATTCCCTTGATCTCAGCTATTTTAGCTCTGAAATGAATTTTGTGATTGACTGCATAGAAATGAAAAGGTGGTGATCCTTTAGACCATATAAATTCACTGCATGTAGGTATTGAAAAACAAGACCATTGACACTAATAAGACTAAGAGTTCATTTTTCCTTTCAAATAAATGGAATTTTTTGATTTATCTGTGGGAGTATAATCAATGAGGTGAATATGATGCGGTATTGTTAAAAGAAAATTAGCTAGAAATAAGCTTTTTGAGGCAGGGCGTAAGACTGTTGTTTTAGTTTTAATGAACCAAACATTTTCTGAAGAAAAAAATATTTCTCCAACAGAAAAAGTTGCAAACAGGTCATAAAGCAATGATGTGTTTGTACTGTTTTGCTATAAAATTAATAGATATAAGTACCTGGTGAATATTGTACTTCAGACCTGGACTTCTGCTTTCTTTGTTTCTTTTCAAATACCACAACTAGTGAATTAACCCTGTCCCTAACATTTTAAGGGGGATGTCAATAAAAAGATTCTGTGCCTTGATATAAGACTACAACGGCTGTTCTCAGAATCTGCTTTCCCACAGGAATTCACTTGATGTCCTGATACAGAGCTGCTTGGGAGATGAGGCCAGTGGACAGTTTGCTTCCATGTCTTACGGTCATGCAGGCATATTTAATGCAAGCTGCATAAAAAGCGTAAACCAGTGTGTGTGTACATATGTGTGTGTGTGTGTCTTTGGTCGGTAGCCTCCTCCCTAGCTTCTCCTGGAGGAAGTGCTGCTGCCTGGAAGTAACCAGATGCCCAGAGCATTGCTGTGGGTTTCCCCTGTGACTGCCTTCACCCCAGTATGATCCAGACTCATCATCACCTCTGCTCTTCTTCCTGGACTTCACTGCTCTTTGTGTCACTCTTTGTGTCCTTGACTGCCTGACCACCTTCTTTCCTCTTGCTAGGCCTCCCAAACTCTAAGTTTATCTCCTTCCTAACTAGGATATATACACATCTCCTCTCTTAGGTTGTCTTCTGATTCAAATCAGCTGTTTTTTCACAATAAATGGTTCACAGCTGTGGCAGAACTTTTTTTACATGCTAGAAATATTAAAGCAGTTAGTGACACTTTCTTTTATCTGTATTGTCATTGAAAATTTCAGTATGCACCCATGGAGAAAATCAACCACTCCAAATCTATATATTCAAGCACTGCCTGAATAGTCACCTGTCACTGAATTAATTACATTTTGTGAATCGTTTTGATGTTTCATCAATCATGGAGCATTATCTTAAACATGGGAGTCTCAGCTCACCTGCCACCTTCATCCATCTTTTGTTGCAACCTTGAGATTGCTATTCAAACATTGGCATGCTCAAGGGATACAGCTTTAGATGTCCAATGGAAAAGTTCAGTTTATTCCAAACTGAGTTGGGTTTTTAACTGTCATTTAGACGGATGGTCTGAGCTCAGGAAATCCCAAGGAGAGATGCTCAGGGAGATGAGTGCTTCTCTGTGCAGCTGGGTATACAAAGAACAACAGAGTTTTGAATTGGCCTCCTGAGGTACAGCCTTCCCCACCCATATGGTATTTTGCATGCAGCTGTGTAGCCAGTGAGCACCTTGTGAGACACTGTGAAAATGTGTCATCACAGAGCCTCAGCTTTCCTGCAGGCCACAGAAAGAAGAGATAAAACACATTCACAGCCTTTCTTACCTTTCAATGTTGCCTTAAGAAATGAGGAACTGATTTTTCTTGCAGAAAAATATATTTTACTACAAAATCATTAACACCATTTTTAAGGCAGAGGAGTTTAGCGCTCCTCCTGGGCTATATTTCTTGCCTTCTGAGATTTAGTTTCTTAACCTGAATGTTTTACTCATTGTATTTTCTTATCTTCATTCCCCAAGGAATATCACTTAAGTTTCCTGATTTTCTGTATCTGCTGGCTAATGAAGGAATTAAAAATGCAGACAGAAATTACAGTGTGTCTTTGGCATCCCTCTGTTCTGTTGCAGTGCCTTAACTGATGACAGGGAATTCTCAGCTGTGAACATTAATTTCCTAATGATGACAACAGGGACAAGAAAAGACTCACTTATATATGCTTTTCAACTCATTTTCTAGTTTATAGGTATCATACATCTTTTTGTAATACAGGTTTTTTTTACAGCCTAAAAAAGTTTGGATGCAATTTAGGGAAAATATCAACTAAACCTCAACTTGGCACAAAAATACTGCTTACTTAAATCTTGACAGCTACTCAGGCTCAAAGTTAACTGCTAGGTGTACAGAAAGCAGTGACCAGATGGGTCCAACTTCAGCTTATAACACCATTTTGAAGAGAGAACATTCTCTGATATAATTTCATAAAGGAAAACTTGAAAGCAGCACAAGGAAATAATATTTGGCGTATCTTTCAGAACAGAGAATCATTTTTTTTTCCATATTAGATGTTGAGACTGCAGCATGCAGGTTCTACAGTTTTGCATTTGTTTTTTTCTCTCTTTTAAACCTCTAGATGTTTTACTTTTGTTCAAAGTGGGTTTTCTGGAACTTTATTGAGAGCAAAGGCAGTCTCAGGGAAAGAAGCTATTTAGAAATGCCAAATGTTTTTATGTTAGATGTTAACTGCAGCATATGATGCATCTTCAGGGTAGCTGAATATGAAGAGCTGTGGTTACTGAGGAGTGTCCAGGAATGTAAGTTCAGTGCCTGACAAGTAGGAGCAGAAGCAGCTCTTTGACTTTAAAACTATAAACTATTTGACTATAAACTACGTGACTATAAACTATAAACTATTTTACTATAAACTATAAGCTGTTTTACTATAAAGCTCTGTAACTTACAAATCCATCCATTTAAGAGACTAATACACAAAAACAACACCTAGGAGAAGAAAAAAAACAACAAACAAAACCAATCCTGTCTGTCACACATGCATTTATACGGCTATTCTTTGCCATGCAGTTTCAGCATTTTAATTACTAAAAGGCAGTAACGTCAGAGGAAGGAAAGCATTCCCATGTTTTGTGCTAGATGAAGAATTTAATTCTGGCACTGCTCAACAGCTGCACTTCTGAAAGATCTCATTACAAAGACAGTGTATCTTTTGGCTCATATGCTTAGTTTCTCGGGTGACAACTCCAGACGTTTCCACTATTCAACTTGTGTTGCCCCCTCCAAGCTCTGTCAGAAAAAGAGAGGTGGCCACCTCCTCAGTAGGTAACACTGGAAGGACTGTGTGTTCTTCCTGCATTTCCTGACTCACCACAGAAAAGTTTTCAAGCATGACCCTTGATGCTTGACACAGCTATAGTTACTGTTTTATATGCCACAGACACAACAGTAGTTTAGGTCAGGGGTTAATTCCTCCTTCAATTGTACCATTGCAATTCAAATGAAATAATGAGAACTAGCAACATTTTTTAGCAAAGAAACTGATTTTTAAAATCAGTTTCAGAAAGAAAGTGTATGAGAAACCATTGTTTGTTTTTTCCTTACGGACCAGTAGCCAAAAGAATAGGCTGGTTTTAAAGCAATACTTCCAGAAGAGACTCTGCAGTTCCTTCTGAAAATGTGCTCCTTTTGGCAATCTTAGCTGGCATCTCTAAGTGACTGCAGAAAGGAGCTGCAGTTTGGCGATCTAAGCAATGAATGACTTTCACAGCTTCCTGTCGCATGAAGTATAACACACAGAGCATTTTTTCTCTGAAACTGCATAGCTTTATCAGCTCCTAAGAGATATTTCAGTAGTTCTATGTACTAGTACTATGCTTCAGAGGTCACATAATGCTTTGACATTACCAGCCCAATAGCTTAAGATGAAGTTCTGAGCTTATTTTTATTGTTGTTTTATAATAGGAAATGCAGAGAAAATCAGTGCAATTTAGATTTTTTTCTACAGCATCCCTATAGAATTGAATTGTTAACTAGAACAGGTCTGCAATAGATTATTTAAAATATATTGCATGAATCTTGAATTGTCCCAGCAGCATCATCAATTTGAAACTGTTCTCATTCTTTTTGGGATATTGAAGTCCTTGGCAATTTTCAAGCATATCTGAGTTTGTTTTGGTTTAATACAAACATTTCTTCCCTGCCCAGCCCCAGAGGAGTGAGAGCTCTGCAAAACTTTCCTAGCGATACAGCAAATTCCTTACAAGATCCCACAGAATAAGGATGACCTCTTTCAAGTGATTTAGCATTCCTTGTGTCCCACTTCCTTTTCTGTAAAGAAATTTTAAAAAGATTAACGGCTCTGTATTTCTGTTGGGAATTTTATGTTATTTGATTTCATTTAAAGAGCAAATATTTATGTTATTTAGCCTCTAATTCCTGCAAACATATTGGATCCCACTGTACTAAGTGCAGGCATAGTAAGTTATGATAGATACCATTTCAAAGAGATTCCAGACTAAATAATACCCTGATCATTTGGTGAAAGATTCTAGATAAATGCAAAGTAGTTATTATTACGGTTGCTGAAACAGTGGAAGCTGAATCTCTTTTGTACGTGATATGCTACTGCAATCATTTCCCAGGAAATGAAAATCATTTCTCTGAAAGGTGAGTATCTTCCTCTCATCCCTCCCTCTCCCTGTTTCAGGAACCTCTGGGGATGGCAGCAGTTCATCAAAGCATTGTTAGGGAAACCCTAAGAAGACTTTTTTTTAATGATAAAAGTCAGAATGCCTCATCTTGTCATTTCAATACATTGTGGAAACTGATGAGAAGGAATATTGCTCTCTGCTTTAGTTTTTGAGGGACATCTGTGCAAAACGAGTAGATGAGCAGTAGTAGGATCACCAAAATATATTTAAAGATTTTAAACCTCCTTGCAAAATTCTGGTCCAGTTCTTTCCTTTTGAAGCGGACAGGAAACCTGAGCTGACTTCAGTGAAGTCTGGATTTCACCTCTGACATTTAAATGCCACTGGTTGTCACACACTGGGAATACAGAAAACACATTATGAAATGAAAATAACCTTTGCTCCAAGGTTTTTATCCCAATTGCAATATTCTCTGATGATTTCCCATCATTTTTTCTTTTCTTGTTAATGTCAGAGTGACCATTTGAAAGACCCCGAAGGTCCAGGTGCTATTTGCACAAGTTTCTACATGATCATAAAAATCAGATTCTAAACACTCATCAGAAAGCTCTGCCTTAACCTTCCTTTTTTTCTTTTTCTTCACATGATTTATTCTTCCCAAGTAATTAGGTTGTATATTATTTTTTCATCAATAACTCCTCCTCTAAAATTTTCTCCCATTTTGCTGTGCATCCCCTCAGAAGTTTCCTTACCTGGGAGGAGCTGATCATACTTAGCTGGAAAGCATGACGGGGTGGGCAGGAGGGAAACATTGCAGCCAGAAGCTTGGAAGTGTCATAGGAAGAGGAGGGATTTGATACAGCTCAGGTGTGATAGGAAGAGGAGTGGGTTGTTTTTTGTTTATTTGAATCTCTTTTCTTAAAGGTGAAGAGGGAGTAGTACAAACTGTTGCAGCACACAAAGGTATAGAAAGTTAAATAAGAGCAAGTATGGGAAAAAGTAGGAGGTACTCCCTTGCAAATTCTTTTGCTTTGATGCATCTGTGTAAGGCTTTACAGTGGGATGTGGAAAGGTGGGATCAATATTCGGAGGCCAATTGTATAAAATTCAACAAGGCCAAGTGCCAGGTCCTGGACTTGGGTCACAACAACTCCATGCAATATTACAGGCTTGGGAACCCTGTACAACGCTACAGGCTTGGGGATGAGTGGCTGGAAAGCTGCTTGGCAGAGAAGGACCTGGGGGTGTTGGTTGACAGACGACTGAACATGAGTCAGCAGTGTGCTCAGGCAGCTAAGAAGGCCCATGGCATCCTGACTTGTGTCAGAAATAGTGTGGCCAGCAGGACCAGGGAAGTGAGTGTCCCCCTGTACTCAGGACTGGTAATGCCACACCTCAAATACCATGTTCAGTTTTGGACCCACTACAAGAATGACCTTGAAGTGCTGGAGTGCATCCAAAGAAGGGCAATGAAGGTGGTGGAGGATGTAGAGCACAAATCTTATGAGGAGCAGCTGAGGGAAGAGGGATCGTTTAGTCTGGAGATGAGGAGGCTGAGTGGAGGGAGACCTTATTGAGCTCTACAACTACCTGAAAGGAGCTTGTAGTCAGGTTGGAGGTCGGTCTTTTCCCCTAAGTAACATGTGATAAGACAGGAGGAGGTGGCCTCAAGTTGCACGAGGGAAGGTTTAGATTGGATATTCAGAAAAATTGCTTCACCGAAAGGGTTGTGAAGCACTGGAAAAGGGTGCCCAGGGAAATGGTTGAGTCACCATCCCTGGAGGTATTCAAAAGATGGGTAAATGTGGCACTTAGGGACATGGTTTAGTGGTGGGCCTGGCAGTATTAGGTTAACAGTTGGACTTGATGATCTTAAAGGTCTTTTCCAACCTAAATAATTCTGTGATTCTATGATTGTGTTGCACAGCTCTATATTCCCTATGCCAAAACTGTATTGTTTGAATGTGTGATAAAGGGATCACTATATTCAGAGGCTGAAAGATTCTTTAGTGTTTCCACAGGGTTTCTGTAAAGAAAGATGCAGATTACATCACTTCAAAGCCCTGGCTAGCTGCTCACACAAGGCTGCCCACCACAGTCTACTTGCAACTGCATAAGCTGAAGTGTGGGGAGAAATTTTCACAATTACAGCTAGCTAGCTTTTTAATGAATTCTTCATTTTTAGTTCAAAAATAAATGTTTTTCTCTGTCAAATTCTGTAAGTACATGAATGTTATTCTACTTTCACTGCCTTTTATGATCTGAGGTTTATCTGAAGTTTCTGGAAAAAGCATTTCCAGTGCTTGCCAGAAAAACAAGGCATATTTTTGAAAGCAGATTTTCCTATCAGATTAGAAAACAAAACATTAAAATATTTTTCTGAATACAAAGCTGAATATGAAACAGCACAAATGCAGATTCTCTTTGGCCAGCTGGGAGGTTCTTTCAAAGAGTTTCAATAATATTATTTCAGACATGAATTTCAAAGGTGAATTATGGTATTTTTAACACATATTCTATTAAAGAAATCCTGTGTTACATGACCTTGCTATATAATTTAGAGCCACTTCTGAAAATTTATGGATTTCTCATAAATAGACTAAATTACTGCTCGATTTGAATATGCTGACTTTATTAGGGGTAATTTAGCTCAGTATCTCTGTATTGAAAAAAGAAGTTACTTTTTTTTCCAAGATTACAGGAAACAAATACCGAAGGAAAATAAATACAAATAGGTTCTCTATATTAGCTTTGTTTATTACTATGACAATATATTAAAAAAGAGAAATACTTAAGAGTTTTTGAAACTGGGCAAAGGCTTTGCAGTGAAAATGTGTCAATCATCTAAAGCATTGTTCACTGTGCTTTTAATGTGTAAGTACAAAAGGAGCAAGTCAGGTGGAAACTGATAATTTGTGAGAATGTACAAGAATTAATATTATGTGTAAAAAGTCACTGAAGTGTACTGCAAGAGAAAGCTTCTCTTCTTTTTCTTATCTTCCCATTGACTGAACTCTCTTGACTTTGCTGCGTAATTAATGATGATTGCAAGTGTAGCTTCTTAGATTTGGTCGTGAGGGAGGTAGAAAGAACTGTCTACGCAGACAAGGCATGACCTGCCTTAAGTGTAACATAATGGGCTCCAAGATCTACTGCTTTTAAAAGAGAGGCCTACAGTACCACTAAATTTAAGATAAACGTGAACCAGAATGCCACTTTGGTGACAGCACTAAGGAATGACAAGCATATTCTATCCTAGGCAAGTGGGTCTCATACGTAAATTTTCACTTATTACAAACTAAATAATCTGAGATATTTACATTAGAATGAAAATGAAGATTCAAAAGGTCCGTATTGTACTCTGAAAATGGATTTATCTCTAGCTAAGTGAAATATAGTCCCAAAGATTATTTCATTCTTATGAAAGCAAATTCTTTTATGTTGATCTCAAGTAGGAATATTCAGGTGTGTTACTGGTGCTTAGGACCAGATACCAAAGTCTGTCTCCATTTAACTGAGATGTCTGAGACCTATTTGTTTTAGATGCTGATTACTAGCAGCTACTTGCAAGCACCTACTGGCTTGCTACGGGTTCACTAACTTACCGTAGAGATTTGGCAATTGCTTCATATTTAGAACAAAACTCACAAAAATAGTAACTGGTCAATGTTCATATTACTTGCACAACGAAAGAATTAAGATGAAGTAATGACATTTGAAGTGCTTTTGGGCACTTAACCATACTGCAGAAGTTCTTTCCAGTCTTACAGATCCAAACTCAGAATTTCATTGAAGCTTTTTATTTTTTTTATTTTTTTTTTATTTTTGCTTTGCAACATTGTCAGATCCTTCTACGCAAAGCTGATCCTAGCTATTATTTTCCTGACCCTTCCCTATGGTCAAAGTTTTCCTGTCTATGACTTCCAAATGTCTTCGTACGTTATCTCTCAAGTGATTCTTGCTACTGACTCTCAAATCTACACTGTCTGACAGGACAGCTTCTCTAAGTTTCATGCATGCTCTCTGAAGCTTCCAAGCATATGAAAATACTTTGTACTCTAAGGAGACTTAGTACTTCATTTATTTCTGAAAACAGAACAGTACACAGCAAAGTGACTGGCAATTTGATGACTGCAGTGCTAAGCATTGGTCTGGCTGGAGAGGCTGGGAGAGGAAGAGATGTTTGAAGAATCAGATCTGAATCATCTGCTGAATATATTGGAAAGCATTTTAAAGATCAAAAGACTATGGGCAACTAATTAATGTTAAATTCCTAGGGAAAGGACAGGGAGCACAGCAAATCTTTTAATAAATGTTTGTCTTTTGCTATCTTAATGATTATCTGCCTTAAAGGTTTCAAATAATACCTTGCATTAAAACAAGTTTATCAGTCTGCTGACTTTTTTGGTTGTCTGCTTGACTGTTTATAATGTTCTTTTAACAAGGAAACATAAACCAAAGGACAGTTGCATAGTGTGTAAAGCTAAATACTAACAGCGGAGATTCAGGTATCCTACCTTTAGTCTTTTAAAAGTTAGGTCTCTAGACTAACTTACTCATCTGCAGTTCCTTTTTCAGACAGAAAGAAGAAAGAGAGAAAGGTGCCTCTGAGGGGTAATTGATCCCATTTTCAGATAGACTTCTGAAGATGTTATCTAGAAATCCCAGTCTGACTTCATTACCTTGTCTCAGGCTCCATCTGCATGAAAGCTGGGAAGTTCATGATTCTCTTAGTTCCAGTAAACAGTAGAAATATCACTGACAAGCAGGCACAAGCCATGTGTTGCAATGCCCACGATTTATCTGAATTCAGAAATGGTCATCTGAAATGCTCCAAAGCAAGTCACTCAGAGCTGGCGCCTCTGGCAGTATTATGAAACAAAAATGATAAAGTCTACTGAAGGAGAATGAATATATACTTACTGCTTTATCTAGATGGAAGTCTACATGCTGCTCTGCTCAACCTACAGGACATTTGGGATGCTTTTTTGCATGGCCTGTGTCTCCCAGTGAGCAGTGTATGGAGCTCAGGAGCGTGGGTTTGGGATTTTGCATTAGAGGCCAGGTATTTTTAAGTAGGGTGATAAGAGTCCTTTACTGTGTTGATCCCCTAAGGGCTTGCTGGAGTCTGAAAGCCAAGGAATTTAATTTTCTGCTGAGCACAGCCTGAGGTTCATCAGCTTTCAAATGAGCAAAATTTAATTGAGAATATTCCATATGCAGTGAAGGAGCAGAAGAATCAGACTAGTAACTCTGTACACAGCAAAGCTTCCCAGATGTATTGAGTAGGAGTGAAATGACTGTGGTATTATTATCTAAAAAAAAATAAAATTAAATTGTCAGCAGCTTTTGAGTTCAGACACATATTATGTTAGACGAACCAGAAAGCGAGTCTTTCTGATGTCTTTCTGAACATCAGCGATGTTTGATAAACATAACTCTGCATCACTGAACATTGTACTCTCCATTCCACTGGCTGTGCAATGTTCCCAAAAGAATGTGGGCAAAAAGGCAAATATGAATATTTATACCATTTCTCACCATTGACTTAGCTTCATAGAGAATTTGGCTAAACACCAAAGAGGGAGTAGGATTTAGTTATTCATTGGTAAAAAAAGCAAAAGCACTGTTTTCTAGATAGGCATTATGCAGTTCATACTCACGCTTTAGACTAGAGGGAAGAACGTAATAAAGAGAGCAGTAGCAAAGCATGACAGCCAAATAGTAGAGTATCTCTCTGTTCTGGGAATGGCACAGTACTGTTTGAAAGTTTCAACCTAATGATCATAATGCACAGCCACAGAGGTGCGTTTAAGGCTAATTTATATGGCGTTGAAGTGTCAGACCTTGACGAAGCTCTGATTGGTACAAAATGCCACAGCTGGTTGGCAGCTATAATCAGATCCCATGGGAAAGTTTTGCACTGGCACCTCTCTGGACACACAGGTATCACAAGACCCCCTGCGACTGATATGAACTACCTCATAAGGCTGTCCTCCAGCTGCTACATGGACTTTTGGAGTCATCAAGTCTTACTGCAATAGTCCAAGGTAAGGATATACTCAGTGTAATAGACAGCAATTTCAGAGGAATTTTATCCAGACTCCAGAACATCTTCAAGTGAAAGATTAAGGGTAATCATTGAACTACGTATTTACAGACCTAAATGTAAAACGAAGATAATTTCATTTTCCTGTTTGCTTTTACATTCATGAAAAGAGATCTATAAAGTAATCAAACTGCATTTCCTGCTGACTAGAAAGCAAGGAAAACACCCAGAAGCTATTGCAAGTATAGGTTTCTTTTATGAACATGAGGAGATTTGAAATGCCAGTGATACAGATCATAGGAGAGAAACAAGAGGACGGGCAAATGGCTGTGGAGAGGCTCTGAAGAGAAGGGTTGAAAGTATTTTATGGAAATAAATGGCTATCGTGAGCTATTAGTAAATAATCTTATTTGGATTTTTGGTGGTGGTTTTTTTTTTCACATACACCTACTTTCTGGGAAGTGGGATATTCTGAGAGATGGGGTGAGAAGGTTTTTCTTATCCCAGGTCTTCCACAGTGATTCCTGTGCCCCTTGCTAAGGATTTTTCTGTCAGTAGTGCTCCAGGCTTTTACCATCCATGCCAATGGATGAGCTCCATATCAGAAAAACAAGTTTGCTGTTCCTTTCTTTCTGTCATTAGGTGGGTCTCTGTTTCTGGAGATGCTGCTGCTTTGTAAATGGACAATATGCTAATAAAAAACTTGTATCTTTCAGTATTTTTTCCCAATAAAACTTGCCTACTCGCATGAATGTAAGTAAGAATGTGTAAGGGTTCAAGAATAAAAAAAGCCGAAAGGAGGTATAGCATGGTAGTTCCCAGGAGTATTTTGTATGCTCTGTTACTGAATGTACCAATTCTCACCTGTGGCCTGAGATGCAAAACTGCCATGGCAGAATGAAAGATCTCGGCAGAAGTCAAGAGCTCCTCTCTTATCTTGAAGGGGACCAAGGATGATACAAAGTCTGATAGGTGAACTCATTATGATTAATGGCCAATATCCTGTGCATTACTGTAAAACAATTTTGTAGCTGTAGATTCAGAAATCAGTTTGGGGATAATTTTGGTCTCCAATTTATCAATAGATGAAGGCTGTGATTCTGCCCCACACACTTTTTCCTTTCAGCTGATAAAAGTCTGCCCCACACACTTTTTCCTTTCAGCTGATAAAAGGGCGGGAGAGTATTAATTGACCCAGACTGCTTCCCTGAGTATTTCCAAAAGACAGTAGTGTCCTTGAGGGATGGATAAAAGGGCTTTATAGCCGTATTTCCCACACACTTGTGAGCACCACCCCAGAGCAGGGAGGAGATGTGATCAGGATGCTCAAAGTTTGTTTGAACCATTAGGATTTATTGCTAGGTAGGAGCTTCTGAAGGTTAGAATCACCAGGAAGCCTGACCTGACAAAAATATCGCAGAGCCATATTTTTTGCTTGAAGCATCTCCCTCCCTGATGGATTTCTAAAGCATCTTTTCTTTCCAGGCATTCTGGGCCAAATGGTCTTTCTTCTCCATTCCTTCTTCAGCTCAGCCCAGCACCAGGAATAGGTCTAGAATGAAAGCTGTGGAAACTAAACCCAGAAATAATCAAGGTGTGGTGATGACACTTTACAGTCAAAATCATGCACAATAGATTAAACCTCTAAGAGTTAATACTACAGCATTAATACTTCTTATCACTCTCTCTCCCTAACCTTCTAATGCTTCTGGGGTGATAGCAGGAATTATTAAAATACAAAGTGTCAAAGAAATATCCTGCTATAATCCAATGGTTGTGGAAGAAACATCAGTTCTGGGCAAAAATAGGTGTGGCACAGTATGGCAATCAGCCTGTATTGCTTGATATAATGAGAGGCTGCTGCATTTCAAAGAATGACACCCTAAAATAGTTCATAACAGAAAGGCAGAGAGATTATGATTAATCTGTTTTCTGTAGCCTTTCTCTAAATGTGGGTTGTTGTTCGGCTGGTCCTGGATGCAATAAAAAAAAAGAAGAAAAAAACCCATCCCTCCCTCTAAAGCTTCCACTTCCCCTGTATTATAGTTCTGAGTACATTGTGTCTTTCCAACTAATTTTTCCTTGCAAAGGAAATTGCAGAGCCGCTGCTTTCAAAAGCTTCCTTTCCAGCCAAGCTCGCTCTCTCTCAGTTATTACTAGGTGCTGTCCCAGGGCACTGCTGCTCTGACCCTCTGTCCTGACCCCAGGGGCAGCTGTGTGCCTGCTGACTGTAAATCACTGCTCTGGACTCTGCCTGCAACTCCAGGGCCCAGACTGTCTCAGCCTTGCCTACCTACAGAGCTCTCCTCACTGTGAGATGCACCACTTAGTTTCCTTTCTTCAGGCCTGTCATGGTTTAACCCCAGCCAGCACCTAAGCACCAGACAGCTGCTCACTTGCCCCTCAGTGGGATGGGGAAGAGAATTGGGAAGGTAAAAGTGAAAAACCTTGTGGGTTGAGATAAAGACAGTTTAATAGGTAAAGCAAAAACCACACTCACAAGCAAAGCAAAACAAGGAATTCATTCACCACTCCCATCAGCAGGCAGGTGTTCAGTCATATCCAGGAAAGCAGTGCTCCGTCATGCGTGATGGTTACTTAGGAAGACAAACGCCCATCACTCCAAATGTCCCCTACTTCCTTCTTCTTCCCCCAGCTTTATATGCTGAGCATGTTACGGGGTATGGGATATCCTTTTGGTCAGTTGGGTTCACCCGCCCCAGCTGTGTCCCCTCCCAGCTTTTTGTGCACCCCCAGCCTACTCACTGATGCGGTGCTGTGAGAAGCTGAAAGCTTCAGTAAGCACTGCTCAGCAGTAACAAGAACATCCCACCATTATCACCACCATTTTCAGCACAAATCCAAACCATAACCCTATACTATATACTATGAAGAAAATTAACTCTATCCCGGCCAAAACCAGCACAACTACAAACCACCAAATTGATAAAATTATATCTAGTTTTATCATTTATTGATTTTTTTTAAAAGTTATTTTCTTTTTTTCACAGAGATGACCAGAAGTAGGTGGTACAGACGCCAATGACCAAGCATAAGCAGTGCTATAAATCTGGGTAAAGAACATGCTTTATGATATCCTTCAACTAAATAACTGCAAAATTATTCCAGTGGGAATAATCTCTTAGTGTGGTAGTGTGCAATGCATGAGAAAAACAGGATGATTCTGATCTTCATCTCAACACAACAAATATGTAGCCTTTTTAATTAGTTTTTATCACTTTATCAATATTGTTTCCAGCACAGATCCAAAACACAGTCCCATACTAACTACTATGATGAAAATTAACTCTGTCCCAGCCAAAACCAGCACAAGGCCCTATGGCAAGTGTGAAGTGTGATATCATGTATAGGTATCTATAAAGGACAAAGTGAGAATCAGCAACGCAGCAGCGAGTTCCAGTGACTGTGACCTCTGGCTGTCCTTGGATGTGTTAAATTGACTCTTGTGAGCTGTATTCTGCTAACTTAAATCTCTATAGCATGCATCCTAGCTGGCTGAACTTTTTAATCACATATAGCCTGTCTCCCTTTCCAGCAGGTAATCGACTTGGTGTGATAGGGGTATATGAAGTGGCACATTCGTTGATCTGCTTGGCTTACCTTCAGCGAGCAAGTAAACTCCAACCTTTCTTTTGTCTTCATCTTTGGCTAGTAGCTAAAATCACAGTCAGACTTTTGCAGATATCTTAAGGCTAGCCTTGCCTTATTATTATTAATGTATTTTTAGCCATCTATTTATTTTTTTCTCTTAAACAGGAGGGAAAGCATCCCTGCCAGGAACATGATGGACAATTTAAAGAATGAAAATTATGGATATAGAAACAAGAAACTGGTGTCTTCATACAGGTACACTTGAGATATCAATCAGAATTTCTTCCCTATTAAAGTCAATGCAAACTGAAAGATTGCAAAAGCCATCAGAAAATGAGACATGCTTTTGTGATAGTTAAGTTTTCTACAACCCTGCGGGCATAATTTCATGGTGCCTCATTACCTCATGGTGACTGTTACCTCATTTCAATTAATGTGGCCAAATTCTGTTATAGTATTAGGTTTCACAAGAATGCATACAGAAAAAGAAAGGTGAATTAAAACCAAAATTTTCCTGGCATCACTTTTTTTGCTTATCAGTTGAAAACATAGGAATTATTCATCTACACATTTAAATACCTGTTTTTCCATAAAAATATGTGCTTAGATTCATGAAGCCTGCACCTGGAAAGTGCATGTAGGAAGGATCATTAGGATTGATCATATGTATGTTACTCCAGCCAGAGACAATGAAACACTCTGACATACAATAACTTCGGTAAGTATTTTAGTGTAAAAGAATGCTAGTTTTTGATAAATCATTCAAAATAGCAATATTTTTAACATGTTACGTAAAAAAATTGTTAAAATAAGACATGTGTTTTATGACAAAATAATCAGTTAAATGCATGAGTAAACTGAAGTATGCATTCTTTGTAAAAGCATAGGACTATTTGTGAGTTTAGCATAGTCTCACTGCTTTAAATTTATGTCTCTTTACTTTGTTTTGTTCAATCTGCTGCTACATTCTCTCTGAGTAAGCTCTACATTTATAAGTTCATCTCTGGCCTGCCAATACAGACATTTTTCTCTTTAGGTTTTGCACCAAAAAGAACTTCTCTTTTTCATAATAATAAGAACTCCAATCAAAGGGTATTTACAAAGTATTTATCTTTAGAAGTTTGGGGTTTTTTAACTTAAAGAGAAAATAAAGCAAATTTTGAAGCAACTTAGAAACCAACATAGTCCCCAGAATCACCTGCTTCTTGCAGACAAGTGCTGGCAACAAACTAAAGTTTTTGGGTTTCCTGTCATACAACGCCCTGCTTGCAGCCTCGCAGGAGCCAGCAAGTCAGGATGGCTGCCCACCTGCACCACCAGGTACTTTCAGCATGCAGCCTAGCCAGGCTTTTGGATGTGGGTGGATTACTGAGTACTAACATCTCTTTCTTTGAAAAGCCTGAAGTTTCTGTGTTGCTTCATCTGATTGTTCTATGGTACTTTGAGCACAAAATCACAGCTGGCTTGTCCTAGCAGAAGGTCAGGATCTAATAGTAATTTCTGGGAAATGTTTTTGTCTGTGACTCTAAGAGCACTGTTTGTGTTTCTCTCTGTTTACTCTGATGAAAAAGAGGTTAGTGCCATCTCATCTGTGGTCCTTCTATGCACTTATGTTACTTCCATAGGCTTTTGTTTCCTATGACACAAACCATATTTCTTATTGATTGGATTTGATGTTGAAAAATTGCTCACAGTGTGTCTTCGTTGCTATTTTATCATAATCTCCTATAATTTACCTTGAAATAAACAGAGGTAAATAGTTTTTTTCTCCCTTTTCATTAGCAAGCCTACCTAGATATTAAATATATACATATATAAAAACCTTTAACAGCATTTTTATTCTCCATCATGGCCATTTTATAGGCCAATGACGTCTCATCCTGTCATCAGTAAACAGGATGAACCCAGCTGCTTAATATCCAAAGTAATGGAACAGTTCTTTCCTCTGTGGAACTCACACAAAAGGCAAATAAACGCTTTATATTGTAGGTACCCTTTTTAAAATTTCATCCTTGGGGAATTTGTGAAGTGGAATTTCAGACACCGACAAGAGGAGAAGAAACTAAGGCAAGACCTAGACAGTAAGATGTCCATTCAGCTTGCCGCTCTGCAAACTTCTCCCAGTATTTTTGTTGCTCCAGCAATCCTTAGCCCATATGAGGCGTCTTACTAAGAGCAGAGGGAGGTGCAGTTGGGAGCGGCGTATGTGACAAATGGAGGAAACAGAGAAATAACAAAGTGCACGTCCTCTCTTCTTCCTGGTTAACCGTCTGTGACTTATTCAATCTGGGACAGGAAAGAAGGAATTAATCTGTATGTCAGACAAGCTTGTGGAGGCTTTCAAAGTGTTTTGGAGAAATTTGTTACTGAAAAGTCAAACTGTCATTGGCTGAATTGAGAGATGCAATTGTGGGATCATGGACTTGAAGGAGAAAGAATAATTTAAGAATTTAATAATAATTTAATAATCTAAGTAACTTGCCAGCTACTACCCAAATTTGTGTTTAAAATAAGAAATTGAAAGATCAAGCTAGCAGTAAATGGTTGTTACAAGCCGAATAGCACCTACGAAAATGTTCTTCATGTCTGCTCTTATTGCTGAGGCAGAGCCCAGCTCTGGTGGGAGCCGTGCTGAACTAACCAGCTGCTCTGCGGTCACTCAGTCTGGGATGCTCCCTGCCTTGACTGTACATGACCACAGTGGTGAACTGTGACTCTCTGCACAATGCAGCAATGGATATTGAAGGTGTAGTGACTTCCAGATTTCTTCAAGGAGCAACTAATAGTCAGTAAAAAATAGAGTTTCTTTAGATATATATAAAAACAGAACAATAATCAGCTGATCATCCCATACCCTGGGGCTTTTCTCTCCCAGTACATTCTGTTTGCATTACTAGTCTCAAACCTTGATGGGCAAAGTGGTTGACTCACTTATTGCTTTCACCTCTTCTTGAACTTTGAGATGACGATGACTTATTCTTCTGTAATATGTATCTACTTGATTTCAAAAATACTTCCTGTGGTACACAACAAATTGATCTGATATGCATTTTTGCCCATCTGAATTTGGCAGGTTTTTATTACTTATTTACTTAGATTGCTCAGTTCAGGATCCCCCTGATTTCCCACCCCCACACAGGCATGATAGTATTATCGGTTAGAAAACAGTCAAATCACATTCTGTTTTCATTGCTTCCTATTTTCAGATTTCAGCTCTTTAAATTTTACGTTTCTTACTTTATTTGAATGATCCCAAAATGTTTCTGTTGCTATGTACAATTTTATGATGAACAACTTGTTTGACTGAACTAAATCACAGTTCCTAACACTCTTTGTGATACTGGAGCTCTCTAATAGAACAGCAAGCCTAAAGCTGTAATACTCTTTCAGTTCTCATCTGTGCTGCTGGAACTGCCAGGAGAGTCTCTGTCACTTGATAAAGCTCGGCATAACAATTTAACATCACTCTCAGTACTTTGGTGCATGTTTCTTTCAGACATGAGGTTTACGTAAAATCGAGAGTGGTCCCATCACTTTCGGTCCCCTCATTTCCTTCAGCCAGGCATGTGTCTTGCACTTCAGGCTTAACAGCTGCCAAGAATTTGTGATTAACCTTGTGAACTTCTGACATTGTGCATGTCTTGTAATGGTTATAACTTTACTTTTGACTGAACCAATTCTACTTTTTCCATGTTAATTAAAACTCCATGTAAAGTTTGCAATCTTCTAACAGCATTTCCACATGCATCCTAGATGTCTATTCAAGCATCAATTTCTAGCAGATTCTTTTCCTCATCTTTTACCTGACCCTATAAGAACTCAGAAAAAGAAGGGATTGTACGTTTGACACAAATGTCATAAAAGTCAACTATGTTCAGCTATTTGTATTGAGAAAACTTTGCTGTCATTTAGCTGATATCTGTAAAATTGAACTCTGTCAGAGGTGCCTCGCTCTGCATCTCTCAAATAAGATTTTGCGGTGAGATAGCCAGGTCTTAGCAGACATGTCTATATTCTGGGAATTGTTGCAGCATGTCATAAGCCAAAGGATATTTTTTCAGAAGAGTCAAACTCCAGGCTTTTTTAAAAAAGAGTGTAATAGCTACCAATAATGTCTAGATTCTCAGTTTGAACAGGCATCGAAGTTTCAGATATTGTACGTTTCTGTAGTGAGTCTTTAAGTGCCAGCAGCAGCATATGAAAATAAAGCAAATTTCCCATTGCAATCAGTCCCTTTGAGAGGATATACAAACCCAGCCTTATTCACTTCAGAAATGGTCCTGCTTTTGGAACCACTATCATTCTTCTCCAAACAGTACGCTCTTGTTTCCATTTGTTCTGATTTTTTTTCCTGATCTCAGACATTAATTTTGTGTCAGAATGTATTTCCAGCAAAATTAGTCTTCCTTGTTCTCTGCTACTTGGATTTTTTTTGTGAAACACTGGTTAATGCAGCAGCATTTTCCCAGAGTTTTCAACATTGTGCTTCATTTTTAACCGTTGTGGGAGCCCTACAGTCAGATTACAGAGAGACAGACTCTGTCTCCTCACCGGCACAGTTTCTTTGCCATGTGACATATCACAGCTAGAGCACTTGTGGTCTCCAGCTTGAATCAGTTTACTTGGATAAGAGTTCCCCAAGATTACAAACATGTTTTGATTGATGCTGTGGTTGTTTCCACTATTATCTCCGTACAAAGCTTCAGCTCATTCTGGAGGAGTGTCTCCTTTGAAAGGCCTGTTCATCATGATTCCTTGGTCTGATTGAATCTTCTCTACTGAAGAAAAAGAAGGTTTTTATCCCTGTCAGATGTGAGGAACTTCTTTGCAGACTTTAATTTTTTTCTACCCAGGAGTCTGTCTCAGTACTGTAATAAACTGCAAATATAATTTTATAAATAAACCCAAAGGTTATTGCACAACCGAACTGAACCTAGGAGAACCAAATCAAGTGTGATTAAATTGTAGTGAGCTGGCACTTAGAAATCTGTGACGAAATTCAGAAAGGATAATCTTAAGTCATTACCCACCTGCTTGAATTTAATTTCCATCATGTGCCATAGTGACTGTGAAAGTTAATTGAATGTGTGTTGATCAGTAATCTACACAATGTCTTACTTCCAAATATCCTCTGTACTAGGGATGAACAAGCCAGGGAGTTCTTTATAAATTAACACACCTATTCTCACTCCCTCCCATCCCATAAAGTAGCTTTTAAAATACAGAGCATTAAAAAAAAATAAAATTCCCCACCCCCTTTTGAAACTACAGAAGTGTCGCGGTTGGGACGGACAAAGCGACAAGACAACAAGTGTTGGTGTAGCACAAAAAGCTTATATCTTTATTATTTTTTTTCCTCATCTATTTATACTCTCTCCCCAGATGTGTCTTCTTCTCATTGGTTCAAAGTTACTATGTTTACATTTCATCACAACTCAGCACTTCCGCCAAAGGAACACATACACCTCAGTCTGCTGTCAGCACTTTCAACAAACTTGTATACCTTGTGGCTCTTCTTGTTCCTGTTTATTCTCTCAGGGGTAGACTGGAATCTTCTTAAGGTCAAAGTCACTCTGTCCAAGGGCCTCAGTCCAGCTGATGTCCCTCACACAGAAGTTCTAAGCAGAAAAGAAAAAAAATATGTAGGTGTTTTCAGGATGAGAGAGGGGAGCAAAACATGGCTTGCCTTGCCAAAGTTCATATTTTTGTTTGTATACAGAAGGCTTAAAATTGTGCAAATGAAGATGCAAGAGTAGTTTTACCAGACTTTTTTTTTTTTACTAGTCATAGTTCCTCATCTGGTCAGGATATAGGAATAGTCAGGAAGAATGAACTCTAAAATATTTTTATACAGAAGCCAAAGGAATAGACAAAAAATGGAGGAAACTGGACTAGTGGAATGAAATGTTCAATTCTGTTTTATAGAGATAATATAAATCAATTGTCTTTCAAGCACAGGACATAAATGGTACATATTATTCAGGTCAAAAGTGGTGAATCTGGCATGTGCTGATGCCAAAGAAGTATTGTCAATATGTGAGAGTACTGAGGTACTGAATAAGAAGCAGTAGACTGGGATGAGGATTGGCTTACGAAAGCAGAGCTCAGATCAGCAGTACAAAACCAGAAGGTTTTATGCTTGTGAACTAAACCTCTTTGTAAGCTATAAGGTCAGCTAGAAGCACCTGAGGTGGAAAAGACCTGGGTATACGGCTTTCATGACACAGTGGCCAGCTAGCACAGATGTGAAAAATGCTACTACAGTCCTGAAATGTATGAAAAGAAATATTTATAATAGAAGAAGGGTTACCGACATCATCATAAACGGCCCTGCGGAGGCCTCATTTGTATGTAACTCTTTTGCTCAACTATGAGAAAGGCTGCTAGAAAGTCAGGAGAGTGATGAGCCCATTCTGTCAGGGGAAGCTAGGATACATTGGCTTAGGTAGTATAATGAGGGCTGAGAGGGGATATGGTTGTGGTCCACAAATGAGATTAAATATCAGGTTTTAACTGAACTGAAGAGCGATGTTACCACAGGAACAAATGGCTATAAATAGACCATCTATAGATTAAGACTGGAAAACAGACGCACCATGGTTTAAACAGTCTGTTTGAGGCAGAAAAAAAACCCTAAAACCCACAAAAACCACAGTTAACTTCACAATATAAGTTGATTAGCTGGTGAAAAGGTGCACATAAAGCAGTGCAAAGATGTTACAGGATATCATTCAGTGACTCAGGACTTCTTCAGTTCCTGTGCTCCTAAACATAATGAAAGTAATTTTTACCTGATGATAATGGACACTAGACCTAACTCATATTGCTGACAGCTATCAAATTATAAGGGTATGAGATGCTGCTCCCAGCAGCCTGAACAAAACATAGAGGGGCTAAAAGCTGACTGGTCAGGTCTAGGTTGTGATTTACCCAGCAGTTCTGGGAAGCTCTTACAACTGATGAGCCCCTGCCACATCCTCAGAGATGGAGGCAAAGGCACAGCTGATGTACTGCGTGTCCCTGTGCTCTCAGGACTGTGTGCAGCCCTTGCCCTCACCTCTCATCCTGCTGGTACTGTTAGAACAAAGCTAACATTTTCAGCGGAAGGTTTCAGTCACAAAATGCCAATTTGAATAAGTGATAGTATTTTATGGGAGCTACTGGTTTGTTAACTGCTAAATAAACTATCAGAATATTTTTAAAGCTAGAAATACTGTTTTGGAAAAAAATGTATCCTGATGTTTTCTTTCTTAAAAAGGAACTTAAAAGTTTACCAGAATGTGCATACCACATTTTGCAATATTAAAAGTGCAGCTATACCTCTCCGCTTTGAAAGTGTCATAAATCACTTATTTTGTGATGCTTTAGCTTAAAGCAAGCCATAACTGTGAAAAGTTCCTTCACAAGCCTGAAGCCCAGTTGATATTTCATCAGGGAATTATCTGAGTATCTTTCACTACCAATGTGTTCAGTAAACAACGCAAGTCATGCCTCATTTGTGTTTTCTGTCTCATCCTTGTTGCTTGAGGAAAGCAATTTACTTGTATAAGTGGATTTGGGTAGATTTGTTATGCTTGTTTGTTTTTTTCATTTTGGAGATTTTTTTTGTGACTCACCTTGACTCTGCCATTCTGAAGCTGCAAATAGGTGACGTATTCTTTGCTCTTGTTTTGTAAGTGGGTGGTGTTGGGGGATGTAATTTCATTACTCCTTGTCCACTTTCAGATGTCTGGCCCAGCCTAGGACTTCTTCAGTTATCAGGAGTCTGCAATTCCACTTGGCAGCTCCATTTCTTTACAGTGAGTAAAGTTCCTTTCCTAATGTTTAACTTCAGTATTCTCTACAGGAACTTCACTTCATGACTGTTCTGCCTGCAGTGACTAACTGCAATGGTCATAACCTGTGGCTGACTGCCTTTTTATATACTTGCACACTAATACCACATCTGTCTTTTCTGTAGACTGAATGTTACCAGTTTTGTCAACTTTTGGTCACATCTGATTCTGTTTTCTTCTCTTTTGTTTAGATGCAAGTGGTACTCAGAATAAATATCCTTTCAAACATGAAATTGAACCACACAGCACAGGGTAAAATTATTCCAGTTGTGAGAGCTGTTTAAATATCTAGAATTTCCACCCCAAAAGTATTTGCAGTGTTTTAAAGACTGCTATTTTTCCTCAGATTATGGTGGAATAAATTCAAATACTGAATGCACGAGTGGAATGGAAAATTCTGGTCCTGAGGTGTTTCATCCAGATTTCCTGAAATAAAATGAGATTCTTTGTGCCTGGGTTTGGCAGAATGTGCCCTAACTGTTCAAAACCTGTCCAATTCAGTAAAAAAACATACTCAAGTACTTTAGGCCACTTTCTGATTTCTGAATTGTGTTTATCAGCCAGACTACATGACTTGCACTGGCTAAAAATTCTTGGTGAGCTTTAATAACACAGTAATATCTGAAAAATACAGATATTGCTAGGGAAGAATGTCAAGCTGTAAATAGCTCTGCCTTTGCTTCACCGCAGGCAGGACCAACAATAACACGCACGTCCTGCTGGGCAGTGAGCCTTCCCCTCTTGCCTTCCTAACTTGGAGAAAATAGCAAATACATCTAATCTGGCCTTACAACATTAAGGAAAATGATTCATACAGCAGATCTGGGAATGAACCATTGTTGAAGGGCCTGAGACTGGGATGGGGTGGTGGGGATGTTCCCCCCCCATCTGAGCTTTAGCTTAGTTTTGCATCTTTCTCAGTTGACTAGATAGTTAAAAATGGCCGTAAGGAAATACGTAATAAGGAAATTGCATTTACAACACGTTTGAAAAGATCTTGAAGAAAAATATAGTTAAAACACTAAAAGCATGCTTGTTTTACAGTATGTTGGGATGCGAACAGTCTAATATGAGGTAAGTAAATCTCAGGCTTCATGAAGTTCTTTTATCAATGCGTTTCTACATTTTTAGGAAATACAATTATTCTTGTTCCTTATTATGTGTGCTCAGATGTAAATGGCAAGAATGCACTGTTATATCACATTTCCTTATCTGAATCAAAAACTTACTTTGGGAAAAATGGTTTGCCAATGCCTCGGTTTTAATGATGCAGAATTGAAAGAAAATTATTTGAAAGTCAGGACTAATCTATCCATGATATGAAAGTAATAGAGGCCTTTGTAACATTCCTAAAGAAAAGAAATTGTCATCCTCTTCCATTCATACTGAGACTATAGTGTCTGCTTCATGCCAGGTACAAAAATGAAGTGTATCATTTGTCAGACGAATGCTCTAGTGAAATGTACTGGACACCACAGCTTTAGAGAGCTGGCGACCAAGAGACAGAAAGAGAGGCTGACAGCATTGCATGCTCTCTTTCTCCACTCAGTTCCAACTGAAGAAATTAAAGCTGTGGGAAGGGAGACCTGGAGTGGGGGTAAAGCCCCTCCTGCTGATGGACAAACACCCTTGCAGAGAGAAGCTGGTGGCACAGCTGTCTCCCCACCGGACTGCCCCTCCTGTGACAAGCGGAAGATCGAGCGAACCACATCCTGAGCTGCAGTGCACCTTAGCAAAGCAGCGTGCACCTTGCCAGTGGCCTGGAGGGGCAACCCAATGGTTAAATAAGGTCTGCAGAGAGGAATAAATCAATCCTAATGATCTGTGAGTACAGAAAATGCATGCCCTCTACTTCTCTGACCTTACCATAACCTTTGAAGTTGCAGAGAGTGCTTGCCAATGCTTAGTCGCAGATTTCACTTCATATGCCACGGGAGTTAATTCTGTTGTAAACAAATTCTCCATCACATCAGAAAGATGTTGTGAGCAGTTGATACCTGATTTGAAAGGCACATCCATCCCCTGCTCTGCTTGATCCTTAAAATGCGATGCTGGACTTCACACCCTGCTGGGCCCTGACATTGTTACAATCTGATGCCCTTTCTGCTTGAGGTGGAGTGTGGTAGTTTGAGAGCTAACTAGCCTTTGCTGCTGAAAATCTAATTATGCTTATGCTTCATCTTGCCGGAGCTGACAGCAGGTTGAAGCCTTTGGCAGAGTGTTTCATTTCCATAACTATCTGTGCACTGCTGGGTGTTTCCTGCTCAGCACACACAGTACCTGCTTGTCTGAGGACCACAGTGGACAGTCAAGGCGACTTCACTGTCTTCTGTGATCTCTACTGGTGAACTAAACAGGCTCATATGTGTCAAGACTCTCTTTCTGCTTATTTGTGCATATAGGTATAGTAAGGATTTTATTGCAGTCAGGAAGTAAAATTCATAGGGTGAGAATATGATTTGCCTAGTGTGCCATCTGTTAAAGCAGAAAAAACTGGAAGTGCTTTTGGGTGCAGAAAGACACTTAAAAATGTAACTGAATTGAACTAGATGGGATTTATCAGCTTCATAAGAAAGGGGCAGACCTAGAGACAGGATGATGTGAAGGACATGTTTGTAAGAAGACTTCTGGTTGCTCCTTCTTGCACACACTACAGTAATGTAAATGGAAAAGTAAACTCTGTTTATAGCAGAAAATCTCTGGGTTTCCTTAGGTACTATTCTTGAGGGCTGGGAGGGAAACGGGGCAAGGGGCTGAATTTTCCTCATAATGAGCTGTTTGCAATAAAAAGTCAGATAGGCTGAAAAAATGTGTGATTTAGCAGATCTTGTGATTTCATCAACAATCTTTGCAAGGATTAGTTGTTTGTATGCTCTGAATCATACCAGGAGAAGCAATGGGAGCTAGGCAGGCAGCTCACAGAACTTTCAGCAGCTCAGTTGATTACAGCTTGCTCTGCAGCTGTGTGGAAATGACAGTCTATTTAGGCATTTAGCAGATTTAGCCTGTTTATTAATTATCAGGTAATGACAAGAAGGGGAACTTATTGCTGCTGTTAGCTGAGACAATGCTATGCATCCCCATTTCAGTACTAGATTGAAAAACAGCATTAGTTGCTGCCTTGGTAGAAATGTGAGAAGAGAGGCTATTTGATTGCACCATGAGGCTCCTTTTTGGCTTCTTTTGTCTTTCTTTTCCTTCTCAGTAGATCTGCTCTTGCAAATTGAAGAAGGCTGCATCTAATGGGTCATCAAAAATAGGTGACATAGTGCTGCTAAGACTGGCTGACAAGTTATAAAGAGAGACCTTCAATGTGTCAACACAGCTTCCATTCTCAGTAGAAGAAAGGAGATTATGTCCCCTAACTTCTGAGGAAAATCAGCAGGAGGTAAGTAAACCAATATGACATTTCAGGAAATATCAGAAGCCTCTGCTTTTTCTCAGAAAATTGTTGTCTGATTGTCTTAAGGACTCAATATGTAACATGGATCCCTTCTGTGGCTCATCACAACCAGTTGCTGTTGTTGCTGCTACCCAAGGGAGATAAGGTTATGGTGGTTGTTCTAAGCAGCAAAAGGATCTTGTACAAAGTAGGCAAGCACGGATGCACATGCTAGGAGTGGAAGTTTGTATCTGCTTTGCTCCTCCTGCTTTCTTTCTGTGCACATAAAATCACCTACTAATGCTGTCCATGTTTGAATCAGCTCTGCCTGAGCTGCCATCCTGACCAATAGAATTATAAACCACAAGCCCCAAACCTGAGGAGAGAGGCGTACAGAGAGAAGGTGTCTGCAGCTACCCAGGGATCTCCCTGTTCCTGCTGCTGGAGGAGCCTGGGCTAAGACAAACAGGTCATCCCAGGGTGACATGGTGACCATGGCTGCAGCAGCTCCCACCAACTTGAGCCTTCCCTCAGGTAGGGACCTGGGCTGTCACCAAGCCCTTGACCTGGGTTACTGCTGCCAGTTGTAGGGTAACCTAGGCTCACAAGGAGCCTGCTGTTCAAGAAGCTTGTCAGGACACCACCAGCATACTGCCCCACCTCCATCGCTAACTACCTCTCCCCACACAGAATTGCTAGGAAGAAAGACGCAGAGTTTTGAGCAACAGAGCCATCCTCAAGTGAACTGGTGTCTGTAGTTGGTGATATCAAACTGTTGATATTGGTTTTGAAGTCTGGACTGTCTTTTTTTCTCTGCATGGGTTGTCTGCTCTTCTCTCCTCTTATCCTTGCCTTCCTGTTCTGTTTTTTTTTCCTTTGATACCTCTCCTCCCTTTCTTTCATCCAAACCAGCTTTTACACTTAGAATAAAAATCACTGGAGGGTTTAATCTGGGGAATTATGTTCATTTTGCTTGCCTGTTCAGATAAGGCATATACAGTTAAAGGATGCTTACAGCTACTGGAAGGTGCTTAACACATAGGATTATTTCCAGGTGCCTTTGCTGAGCTGCCTTTAACATTCATTTACATTTTAACATGCCTTCATTTTACACCTGCAAAAATTCACATGCTATCTTTAGGCTAGAAACACTTCCTGGTGTTGAAATCTATATGCTCTGGAAAGTGAGCTACAGGTGCTGTGAGAAGTTACAGCAGATAGGAAGCAGTCTATTCAGGTGAGGTCTGATGTGCTCTTCCTGCGCAAACTCGCAGTGATGCTATCTCAGAGAAAAATAGCTCCTCTCTGAGCTTTTTTTCCTTTCTGCAAGCAAGGGGGTAGGTTTTTTGGGGTTTGGGTTTTGTTTGTTTGTTTGGGTTTTTGTTTGTGTTTTGTTTGGGGATTTTTCTTTTGTTTATATTAACAAAATGTATTCCCTTCCATTTAGTTAGGACAGTGATCTCAAACTCTTCTTTCTATTCCTGAGGTGGGTAAGGGCTGAGGAAACAGTCTACTATTTTTAAGGAGGCATAACAAGTCCTTTACTTTATAGTCGATAAAATATGAAATGTTTCAGAAAATCAGATAGCTAACAGTAAGCCTTAAAATTTTCCTACCTCAATAGAGCCATTATAAGATTTCACTCAGTTTTGGACTGATTACCTTGTTACTGTGCTACAGCCTGTCTTACAAAGGCATTCTGTTTGAATAAAAAAGGTTTGAAGAAACGGTAAAGTTCTTGCCATAATCTGTTCTCATGTTTATCCACACTCATTGTTGGAAATACTTGTCTTTTACAATAGCAAATATTCTGGTTTTGGCATTGGGGCAATTGGTTTTTTTTTTTGTGCTATATGGATGCACTCTAAAGTGCAGTGTGTCTTCTCCTTCAGTATTTAAGTAATGAATTCATTTTGTACCTCTTTCTTGAAGTCTAATGATTAAATATAACCTCCTGTTTCAATTCCATACACTACTATTGAAAGGTTTCTTTAAGTTACTTGAATTATGTTTGTTCAGAAGTACTATATAATAAATTTCAGGGATCTGAAAAAACAAGTAGAAGATGGGAAAGCTTTCTTTAGAAGAAAGAAATGTGCTTCAAATTAGGTCTATAACTGTTTTTGTTACCATAGCGATGTAATACCATGACAAAACTCTCTATAGACATTGTTCCAGGTGTCTTACCTTTGTGGTTTCTCATGGATATTGAAAGACACATTCACAATATTTTTATTTGCCAAATTCCAGAGGATGGGGATCAAGGAGAAGGGAAACTTCACATCTGTGATACCTCTTGGTGTTTCCTCTTTGTATGTGTGTCTATTGGTGGCCTAAAACACTTTGTCACAGGTTGTAGCTATATGCATGGATTCAGTTCATTCCCCAGGTATAGCTGGCATAAATACATAAGTTATACATGAGTTCCAGGGAACTGGGATATGATTGTAAGCTATGTGAAATGTAGTTAGATCAATCAAAAGGTGCTACAGAAATTAAATGGAAAGTTAAAATGCTGGTAATGCACTTCAAACAAAATAGGACATCAGACACATTACTGTGAACCTGGTTATTCACCAAAGCCAAGGTCAAAAGACATTGATCAACAGTCTGGGAGGACTTCTTCAAAAGGGGAAAAGAATGGCAAACAAGGCTGGCTGTTGTTCCAGCTCAGATGGACAAAACAGACGTATCTCCCCACAGAGGCAAAAACAAGCTTGTGACTTTGTTCAGCTCACTGGCTCTGCAGCACAGGTCATGCTGGGCTCTAGGAGAGCATACAGGTTGGATTGACTTGCTCTTAGAGAATTATCTGGGGTAAAGTTATGCATCGGTGAAAAGAGGTTATTATAATTTGAGCTATTTAGAAGCCTACAGCTTTGTCAAAGGAGAAACTGCAGGATAATATAGCTCTGTCATGACTCAAAGCCTTTGGCTGAACTTCAGCGCATCTTATATTAGGCTGGCTTTTGTATTCTGATTTGTTTTAGATGAGGATGCACAGGTGCTAGTGAGTCAGCTTGTCACAATTAAAGTGTCTGTAAGTTCGTAGATGCTAGTCACAGTGTGTTGCACTTCTGTACCTCAGTAACTAACTGAGTTAACATCTGTAGAGTCATTTGTGTTCTTCTGTTATGCTGAAAATCGGTCCTTTGTCTTGATGGACAAACCTCATTTTTCGTGGTCTTACAGCTCATCATTTCAGCTGTGCACATATGAACTAATAATCAACTTGTTCTCTAGAACTGAGTCATCTTTTTACCTTCCCTTATTCCTAGCAACCAGACATCAAAACACGTACTTCAAAAAGTTGTAACAGAAATTGCTGTCTCTCCGCCTTGAGTGATGAACTTTGAGTTGCCAGATACTTCCTTTGCTTTTCCTGTTTTCACCAAGCTGCGCATGCTGTTGGAGCCACTCAAATAATCAGTTTTTTAACACTCGAAAAATATTTGTAGGTTTAGACATTGCATTTGTACTAATTTAAGTGCTGTATTTGTACCATGTCTCTGCTCATCCTGAATCCATTGACTCATCTTTTGCACCTTGATTTGCCTGAGGATTTCTGTCATCATCAAGGTATGTGTGACACAAGGGGCTAGACACTCAAACAGGCACAGTTCATATCCCACAGACCTTGTGATCCAAATAATCACATTCAACAAGGTGTACAAATAAATGAGTGTAAAATGCTCTGTGAGTCAAGTATAGACCTATTGAAAAGTGTGCAAAAGAGAATAATGTTTTCTTCTGTTCTCAGGTTCAGTTAGGCAGCTGGTGGGTAAGCTCTCTTCCTGTTTCCTTTCAGAAAACTGTGAAGAGAATGGTTGTTGAAGTCTCTCAGTGACTAATGTAGAGAATTCATGTACTTCATCTTTCTTATCATAAGTCAGGCAGGGCTCTTTGTTTCTTTGTATCTACACCAGTACAGAAGAGAATACAAAACTGACACTGAAAAAATGTTTTTGTCCTGGTTTCCATCTAGCATTCATCTTCTGTTTTTTTCTTTTTGGTTATTTTTTGTTTGGGTTTTTTTTAACACAACACAAAAGAACAACAAGCTGCAAATGCTAGCATGACTTCATGGCAAAAATCTCTACCAAGGGAGCATCTTGCTATAGCACACTTACGTGATAATTTATCCAGCCAGAATGTTCTCTGCTCTCTCATTGCTGCACTATGGGCTCCTAAGAGAAGTACTGTAAGCACTACAGTGCAAAGTCTTTCTCTTTTGAACTCATGTATGTGCTGCAACTCTGAGTTAAAAAAAAAAAGCCTAAAAAACCTAAAAACTGGTTTAATAAAAAAAAGTAAATCTATTAATAGCATGAGGTTGGATTTTTAGTCTTGTCAGTCTGATGTTCAGACAGCAGCTGTTCCTACCTGACTGTCATAAAGCCGACCCAAGAATAATTAGGAGGGGAAGGAGGGAAGGGAATATTTTCAAATGAGTTTTTAACTTGTTACTTAGTTTTTAGCCTTTAAGATATGCCAGCTGTCTATTTCAAATGATTCTTCACAACCATGTTATTTGAGCAGAGAGCAGGAGAAGAAAGAGGAATCTATTGTTCCTCCTCCTTCCTGCCCAGAAAAAGGCTTCCAAGATCTGGGGCTTCTAAAAATTGCACAAGAGTTTGGATTTACAGAGTATTTATTTCTTCTGCTTTTTTAAGCTGTCTTCCACCCACAACAGGTAGAAACAGAAGAAAACCTTCTGCTATCAGATGGCAATTGGCTCCTTTTACACCTCTTCACTATGATACTGATATAGAAGAAATATATCGGAAACCTGAACAAGGCAGTGTGTAAGTGGTAACTTACTTACTACGAGGCCTAAACTAATATTTAGACTCACTTGAAATTTGGGGCAAAATATGTATTAAAGAATATTTTTAACGTGTTTCTTCCCTTTGCCATACATCTGTGGACTTGATTACTTTTCCTTGTCACCTTTCCCTGCTTTGAGGGCAGTATTAATAATATTGGCTTCTGCAACAGAAATGGAAAATGCCAGACTTTGTTCTTTATGCTTCATGGTTAAAAAAATGAGACCAATAAAAGGTCTCCATGCTAGACTGTTACAACAGGAGTTATTCTTATAAGTCCCATGATACTTAAAACTTACAGCTGGTATGAGGCAGTGAAATGAATGTTTCACTTGTGAGCTTATAAAATAGAAATTGGATTGCTGTTAAGACCATGAAGCTGCCATCGGCTCATCTTCACTTTCACAAGACTGAAAGTGACTTACGATTTCTTAAGGATATTTGTTGTTTAGCGAATGACAGTAAATATCCTGAGTTTCATCTGTAAGTCTCAGTAAAATATATGGACAATGTCTGTATTTCAAAGCTATACAGAGACCAGTTAGATGCTTAGTGCAACAGCACCCTCTACATCCTATGACTTTAAGCACATCTAAGTATCTCCTCACTGATGTCGGGTGAGCTGTCAGGTAACAATATTATTGATACATTTTCTGGGCATCTACCAGCCTTTCAGTCTGACCTCAACGACACACAAAGATTAAGAACAAATTTTAAACATAAGAGTAATTAAAGACACAGAAAACAAAATTAAAAGGAGCATCGCTTCACCACTGAAGGCTGTTATCTTCCTTTGCTTAGGAAATACAATAGTCCAGGCAAAGGAATTGAGGCAATAGAATTCATGCTGACTTCAGTAAAGGGTTTGGTGTGATGTTTTGTGAAAAGTTACTGATTTACAGAAGATAGGAAGTGTTAAAGGCACTTGGACAAAGGGTCAAAGGAGACACAACAGTGAGTTTTGCTGAAATGAAAAAAGGATGCTGGAGGACAGTTCCTTGAGAAATTAACTGTGTATAGTAGTCTTTTTCAAGATAGAGATGCAGGAGACATTGCAAGGGAAGAGACAAATGTGCTTCTAGCCTATATGAGACATATTATTTCTGCAGAAATAAAAAATGTTGAAGTGTTTTGCCCTTGTACAAAACATTGCTAAAAACTTTTCTGGCATGCAGACTATAATTATATATATATA
>NW_010157394.1:0-5014 GCF_000695765.1 Mesitornis unicolor
ATTTTTGTTTGTTGATTGCCAAGTTTTTTAAGAGCAAAACTCTGGGTTTGAAAGGAACTGAGGGGTTCAGGTGATTTGGTTACATGCTCTGAAAAGTCTGCATAGGTTAGTAAAACTGTTTCTGTGTATGTATCCTGTACTTTTATATCCTTATATCTGTTGGGCTTCCTATGGTTTTTGCTGAGTTGTTTGGGTTCACTTTACTACTCTTAATTAACTTTATTGAAAGCGTTATGACACAATAGCATTGGCAATACATGTGCTCTCCCGCCTGTTCAGATAAAAGGGATGTTGGGGAACAGCAGGCTGGGTGAGCTGCATCATATAGCATCTCAATCACTGCATGGCAAAGTGGGGACAGATGTCTGGAGAGTAGGAATTATTATTTTTTTTCAATAAATACACTTACAACTTGATTTACATGGCAGAACATAATTGTTCTGTTAGAGTATCTGTTTAAATAACTGCGGTTTTTAAGCATTTAATTTCTGCTGAAAGTGTTTTTAACAGGACACCACAATACCCATTAGAAAATATCATATTAGCTCCTACTTCATAAAATGGATTTTGATAAAATATCTGGAGTTAAAACTTGGGGAGAGTCCCAGGTCTGTGTAGGATTTTGATGTATGCAAGGAGCTGGGGAAGCAGACTGTGACACAACCTGAGCCTAAATCTGTAAAGCTTAATGCACAGTGTTGTTTTGTTGCAGTTTGACATAATGTTAATAACACTAACACTGATGGGCCTAGAGACCCCTGTGTGAGAGTGGCAGACGTGGAGGCTTGGGTGAAATCATCAGAGCACAGCGCAATGGTTGCAAGTCTGCACAGGTATCTCTGCATCTGTGCTACTATCTGCCCAAACTAGCTGATGCTGAAGAAGGGAGAAAGGTAGGTCAGGCTTTTATTTGCTAAGTTTCCCACAAGAGAGCGGTACCCCGCCACTGACAGCAATTAGGCAGGCATTTGAGAGATATGCGTGTGTGCGCACACACGTCTGTGTGTGTGTGTATGTATATATATATATAACTATTCATTATTGAAATACATCATTATTTAGGGACATTTGCATCATGGTGTTTAACTGTATAGGGTGTTTGGTCTTGCTCTTGAAAACAGTTGGCTTTCTCATGAGAGAGAGAACAGTGGGGACAAAGAAGTTCGCTTAAAGCCTGGCTGGTCCCTAAACCTTCCTGTCCCAGGCTCGACACTTACGGCTGAGGCTGTTCCCAGTTTGCACATTTGCTTCCTGCCCTTGTCACCAATGCTGTTTTTGTATGGTAGGAAAAAAAGACGTGCAGTCTTTTAATACCATGTCCTGTTCACTTCTCCTTAACTTGGTGGTGAATTGCTGGCCGTGCTGGGAAAGTGTGGAGGTGTGGCACTGAGGACCGACTGGGAGATACGGACAGGGAGGATTGGGAAGGGCCATGAGCAGCCCCTGGGTACCAGCTGCAGAAGAGCACTCTCCCTGTCTGCCCCGGCGGGCAAGGAGTCCATCTGCCATCGGCTGTTCTGGCCTTCGGTGAAGGCAGGAGTTTTTTAAGTGTGCTTGTGGCAATTCTGGACTGACGGGCTTGAATTCATCAGCAAAGGTAACTTTTACATTGGGGCTTTTATTTACTTGTTTGTTGTATGTTAGGATTTTTCATGTGTTTGGATAACTTAGTTTTATATCTCTAAATATTAATACTGAGGAAAACAGAAGCACATAGGAGACACCAAGAACGACTTGCCCATTACATTAATGCAAAACCTTTTCCTCATTTTTAATAGCACAGGAACATGTTTGTTTAGATGTTAAGTGCTCACCTGGTTTGGTTTCTGAATTAAAAATTGAAAAGTTAAAGAAGTTATATAAATAGCATTTTTTCCAGAATTGCTGGGTGGCCTATGTATTTGCAGCATAGCACGTTAGACTATAGTCTCCAGTAGTTTTTGTTTGTTTGTTTGTTTGGGGTTTTTTAATATTGTATTTTTACAAAATATTCTTTCTTTTCAAAAACAATGATAAAAAGTTTAGGCTTGCATCTAAGTGATACTCTGGAAAATTAATGTAATTACATAAAGAATATTTTGCTCTTTTACATGAGCAGAAAACAACTAGCTTATACAAACAAAACGGGTTTTTTTAGACTTTTTCAAAGCAAAATTCATTTTATGCTGCTTATTTATGATACATTCTTAAAATATAGTGAGTTGAGGCTTTAGAATACTCTCAGGTTGGCAGTGGAATTTTGGCTTTGCTGGTTCTTTGTATAGATTTTTTTTTCTAATAGTAATGCTGATTTTTCTGATACTTTTGAGGAAAATTTTCTCTCACAAGGGAGAGGAATCAAGCTAATATTTGCTTGTCCTTCTGCTGTGCAAATGAGCCACTAAATCCATGTGACACCTGTTTTTTTGGCAAATAAATGAATGTGCGTGAACTAGCAGGTAGAATTAAGAATTTGGAAAGAGATTAAAACCATTTTAAGGGACCACTTCCAAAGGTTTATGGAGTTGTCATACGAACAGCCTGTTGAGCAGAGAGAAGAGCTTGGTTGTCAAAAATGCTTGAGTGTTTCTTTATGAATCACCTTTAAGTGCTCGTGGGTGTGGGAATGTCAGGGCAATGTAATGAGAAGTCTAGTGAAAACTGGTAGCTGTAGCATTATGCTGGCAACTGCAGGTGGGGATAGAGTGCCCAGAGCAGACCTGCTTCATAAATGACTGAGAGGTAAAGAAGGAAAACAGAATTTTCCAGAGCACTTGTATTTGAGGAGAAACCGCAACTAGGTATGTGAAGGAAGCAAACATACTCAAGCAAAAAATACGTTCAGGGGAAAGGGAGAGTTACCAAATGATAGCAAACAAATAGAGTGATTATGATAAGATGGAATTGGAAAAGGACTGTGAAGAAGGTTTGCCTATCACTGTCAGTATATTTGTAGTGGCAGTATTTGCCCTGTTTGTTCAGGTTCTTGCATTGAGACACTGAGAATTTTTGGTCAGTCAGACTCCTCTCAGAGTCAACAATCTCAAGTTGGGACATGGGAAATTTTGATCAGGCACGAGGAAAAATAAAATTTTGAGCGTGGTCAAGCACTGGAAGAGTTTGCAGGAGAAACTGTGGGTCCTCCATCCTTGGAAATGCTCAAGACTTGACTAAGTGGCCTTAATCTACTTGGCTGTGCTTTAAGCAAGGTGGAGGATTAAATGCCCCTTCCAACCTCAGTCAATGTTACAATTACCTGCTCATCCTGTAGGAGAGTGGCTTTTAATTTATTCTTCTGTAATGATGTTCCTTGGCGAGCAAGGCATGTCACTGTCGTGTCCCGCTCATGGTCTTTCAGGACCATCGGGTGCTCATGACTCTCATTTCATCCCAAAGGAGCGATGGCTGGCGGTGGTTTCCACCGACTTTCTCTGCAGATCCCATCTGTCAGAGGTCTGACACAGAGCACCTGTTTCAGCACTGAGTAACAAATAATTCAAATGCAACTAACTGAAACTGCTTAGTATTTCTTTTTAGGGATTCCTGAGCTGAGTCATGCAATCTGTAGTAGGTGACCCAGCTTGTAGTTAAGAAAGATGATGGACTCTGAACTTGTCCAAAACTAATTCATATAGAGCTCTCACTTTCCACAAATCATACACATGATCAACAGTATGTTATTGATTACACTTTTTCATATTAAAAATTGCTGGGGTATATAATCTTAATTTTGGAAGGAGTTTGAAAAGGTACTCAGGAGCACTACCACAGGAATTGATGTGTTGTTTTTAGAAGAGCATTATGCAGAGGCAAGAAAAACTCAAGCTGAGCATTTTTCAAAGGCATCATGTGCTGCCCTCCTGAATTACTGGAGATGGAGATTGTTGCAAAGAGGGAAAATTAAGGAAAAAGCCACAATGCTTCTCCTCTTCAGACCACAGAGCTCTTGCACAGCGGGTTGGACAGTATATACTTTCATAGTTTGAGTTTTATTTGTTTCTGCACTGTCAACTGCTGAAACTTGTACAGGTGTGCATATGAAGTATTTCTGCACAGTTAGAGACAGAAGTTTTATTTCTGACCTTTTTGTCAGAAAACAAAAATTATTTCTGACATCTTTTGTTTCTAACCTCATCTTTGCCTTATTTCCCCCATGTGGTTTTTGTTCCCTATCTGTGGAAAAATCTGTCTAGCTTGATTAGCATTTTGTTGTTGTCCCATTCTGTGCAAAACTCACCTCCGTGGGTACATCCATTTTCTGTTGCAGCTCTTTGACCTCCCAGTCCACTTCAGCTGAATCTCCTTACATGATTGTTTTTGTTAGTGGGATGATCTGAATCCACTCAGGGTTTCTTTTTGAAACAAACAAACAAAACATTAAATTTGCTCCTTTTACTGCAAATATTTGGAAATACCTCTCTCCTGTTGAACTTGGATCTCACTGTTAATTCTTATATAGTTGTCCAGTTTAATTTTCTCAATTTTACCATCCTGATTAGACTGGTATTCTCTTCACTTACCGCCTACCACGACTTCAGATTCTTTCATCATTTCTTTGTAGAATGAATTTTTAAAACGACAGGCATAAATTGAATGAAGTTGAGTTTCACAGCAGACAAACGCTAGTCACCAATACCCCTGAGTTAATTATTACTTGTAACGAATCATGAGAGCTGTCAAGATGTGCATTTATTTAATTGGAAGCAGCATACTGTTCTTAGAACATCTGTTTCTCAGTGATGACATGCACTGACAGGCTGAAGAAATACCCATTATTGTCAACTTTCTCATAACAGGATAGCTTTACATCTGTCTGATTGTTATAGAATCACAGAATCACACAGTGGTTTAGGTTGGAAGGGACTTTAATCTAGTTCCAACCCCCCTGCCGTGGGCAAGGACTCCTCCCACCAGACCGGGTTGCTCAAAGCCCTGCTCAGCCTGACCTTGAACACTTCAGGGAGGGGGCATCCACAGCTTCCCTGGGCAACCTGTGCCAGTGCCTCACCACCCTCACAGTAAAGAATTCCTTCCT
>NW_010157394.1:5091-23413 GCF_000695765.1 Mesitornis unicolor
CCCCTCCCCAGCTTTCCTGTGGGACCCCTTCAGAACCTGGAAGACTGCAACAATGTCTTCCTGAAGCCTTCTCTTCTCCAGGCGGAACAGCCCCAACTCTCTCAGCCGGTCTTCATAGGGGAGGTGCTCCAACAGCTCGATGTCCTTCTTATGTTGGGGGCCCCAGAACTGACACAGCACTGCAGGTGGGGTCTCACCAGAGCAGAGTAGAGGGTCAGGATCACCTTCCTTGCCCCGCTGGCCACACTTCTTTAGATGCAGCCCAGGATGGGGTTGGTCTTCTGGACTGCTGGTGCTCATTGTCGACTCATGTTGAGTTTTTCATCAACCAACACCTCCAAATCCTCCTCCTCAGGACTGCTCTCAAGCCATTCTCTGCCCAGGCTGTGTTTGTTCTTGGAATTGCCCTGACCCAGGTGCAGGACCTTGCACTTGGGCTTGTTGAGCTTCATGAGGTTGACATGGACCCACCTCTCATCTGTCCAGGTCCCTCTGAATGGCATCCCTTCCCTCCAGTGTGTTAGCTGCACCACACAGCTTGGTGCCATCCGCAAACCTGCTAAGGGTGCACTCGATTCCATGGTCTTGTGTTGCTGACTAAAGATGTTAGACAGCACTGGTCCCAGTACCGATCCCTGAGGAACACCACTCGTCACTGGTCTCCATTTGGACATTATCTTTCACTTTTTGTTGTTGCAGAGAAATACAGGACATTACTGGCTGAGATTTCATGTCATTTTGCTTTGGGACAACCATGCTGTCCCCACCTTCTCTACGCTGGGGAGCGGGGTGCCTGGAGCATGGCACTAACCTGCCAGCTGTGATGTTATGGCTGCCTTGCTTTCACTCTGGTTAGAGTACTGAGACTGGCAATGCAAGGAAGGAAAGAAAACATCATAGAACTTGCAAATGTAACGCTGACAAGTAAATATACATACTGAATGCTTAAAAAAGTGAAATAAAATCCTCAAATGCCAGAATTGTCTTGTGAGCAATCATTTTCATGACAAAGCTCTGGATTTGAGAAATAATTGGAAAGAAATAAAAAGATTTAGTGATGACTTTCATTGTCATTGTCCAGCATTTTTTTCCCTTTTGTTAACCATACAGTATATTTTAGTATTTTATGTTTCTAGCTGCCTTTTCATATTCCCCTGTTCCATTTATTTTGTATCCATCATTTGAAGGGGTGGCAGTTGCCTACGTCTACATTACTTGTACTTAAAAAGAATATTTGCTAAATGCAATTCTGTGTTACAGTTCCTGTCCTTGTGGTTGTCTCTGTCCTGTGCTCCTGCTTTTCTTTTTCTTTCTCACTTTCTTTTTTGCACATTTTTCCTTTCTACCTACACCTCCGTAATGCCGCTTTCTTTGGCTTTTATACTTTTTGAACATTGTTCCATTTCATGTTCCAAATCTCTAAGTTATTTCACAAAAATAGATGCCATTGTAGAACTAGATTAACTGCCTTTAGTCAATCAGAAAATGAGATTTCAAGCTCTCGGATTTTGTTTTGACATTTTCTGTTGGAAGTAAAAAAGCATTTTTTATTATATAGTAAGAAAAAAAGTCTCTAATACAGTCTTAATTGCTTTGCTCATTAATTTGTTCGATCTGGTACAGATTTAATTATTTTGTTGCAGCTGGCATTTAGCTGATTGGAGAAACATGACTTTTTTGTATTTAGATACTGCAAATGAGACAATGGTAAAACTGATTTATGTTACTCTGTTTTGCTGTTGCAAGACTCAACATTTTGTTCTTGTCATCAGTTACAAGGGAGAGAAATCCTCATAAGAATCCTCCTAAAGCCTGACTAGACAGAACTCGGAATTTTGTGTTTCTAAATAGTTATTACTATTGTTTCTCATGCTGAAAACCAGCTGTGACACCTGGATGAGTGTGTGTGTGTGTGTGTGTGTGCGTGCGCGTGTGTGTGCTCACATGTAAGTGCACATATGTAAAATGTATTCTGAGAGTCACCGTTGCTTTCATAGTAGCATGGTGAATGCTGTATTTAGGTAGACTTGAGCAAGCAGGGTGTGATCACACAAAAATGAAGAGATCTCTTGTAAAATTTTCTTGTAATGATGTTTTTTGATTTTTCTTGGTCAAGGAGACAATGGCAACACTGAAGCCTGTTGTTTTAAACTGTCATTCATCATGATGATGAACATTTTTTCTGATGTGAATTCACCTTCAGGTCTGTAAGGTAAAGAACTGAGCTACTGTTCATAGCAAGAAGATGTAAAAAAAGTAATGAAAAAATTATTTTGAAGAAATGAAGAGTAAGTGAGGAAGCAGAGGAGGATTTGGCTGGTAACAAAGCATATTGATTGCTTTAATAGCATTGCTAGAAATCATGAGGCGAGTTCAACTGCTGGAAGAGGGCAGCGTTCATACTGACAGAAAGATGGACTTTCCAGAGAAGTCTATGACTCTCTAGTCCTTCCCTGAGCAGAATCCAAGGAGCCGTGGCAGCATGTAGTTTTGCTCAGGTATGTAACGAGCTACATTGGGGATTGCTCCTTCTCTTGTACTTTTGAGCTACATAAATTTGAAAAGTCATAAAGATATTACAAAAGCATATTCTGAAAATTTAATATTGCTTAGACTTTGTTTTCTAAAAGGCATAGAGGAATGTTTAAAACAAGATTTTGAAACTCTTGACTCTTCCTTTCAGGCCTCATTGAAGCTTCTTGAACAGTTTCCCTTACCTTTCTCTAGCTCATCTCCCTAAAGAACAGTTTTTCCAGATGACAATAATAATTAAATATTCTACTAAACATATGCATGGTGATTGAATGCTACCTATGCATACTCACGCGTTTGCTCACTGGTCTGTGTGTATGCATGGAAGAAGGTCAACTGTAAGGAGTTAAGATGCTTGTATGCATCGTTCATCAAATTGATATTCATAGTGTGAAGGAAAGCTAAATGGCTGGAAAGCAGCTGTCTTGTTCAAAAAGAGCCACTTAACATATTCAGTGAGGAGGTAACATCTGTAAAAAATATTTAGTGCCACTTGAAGCCTGAAAAAGCAATTTTTGGGAATATTTAAAGACCAGCATCTTTCAGGGGAAAGCTGAGTGGTTCTTATGCATTGAAGTTACTTTGTTATTTTG
Source organism: Mesitornis unicolor (assembly GCF_000695765.1). NCBI lineage: Eukaryota > Metazoa > Chordata > Aves > Mesitornithiformes > Mesitornithidae > Mesitornis > Mesitornis unicolor. Next base: position 8,217 of record NW_010157394.1, read on the forward strand.
TACTTGGATACACTTACTACCTGGACATACAGCCTGTACTGCAGTATGTTAATTGCTTAAAGGGGTCACATATCAGAACTACCTTCATTACACTGTATTAAGCATGTTAGAATTATATTTTAGTGTGTTCACAGCACTAGGCAGGCAAGTGCCTTCCTAGCACTTTAATGTAGCACTCCTGACTCTCTTCATGTGAACAAAAATGATTTTTTTTTTAGTATTCCTGCTTATATAGTGTATGCTTTGCCTGCTTAAACCCTATTTTAAATGTTATTTTTAGTTGTTATATTTCATTTCCTGATGTATGCTATAGATTTTCTGCTTCCTCTGATATTGCCTGCATTTCAGAGGAAAATGAAATTAATCCAGTGTTAAATTCAAACACCTGCTCACTCCTGTCAAAATTTTGGCTTCAGTCTATGAAACCAGTCAGTTTGATTTGTTTATCATCAGACTTGCTTAGTTTTATATGTTGAGACCAGGGCGTGTACCACTGGTTGCCATGTCATTCTTCTTGAAGGAAAGTGTCCATCTCACGAATTTTCAGTGTTTGTAACAACATATTACAGATTGTCAGTAAGTGACAGCTTTTAAAATGGAGTCATGTCTTGCTGTTCCACTTATAAACTGTAAATGAAGTGTCTTGTATGTTCCGTGTTTACTGGGTGGTAGTGACTAAATCATGTGTTTATTCTGATACTCATGTTTTGTGTATATATGCCTTTGAATACTTTTTGTATATCTGACCTGCTGAATAGCCTGAATATAGCTGAAACTTCTGTCTGTCTCCACATAGCCTTCCTTGATCTGTGCCAAGGAGTGGGAATCAGAAGAGAGCTACTGATACCTCCTGTAGCAGTAATTGGAGAATGTTTGTCAATCATGGGGATGTAGGGATGAGTGCATTACCTTGACTTAGAAATGTTACCCTGCATTATGTGAGCGGGCTTCTGGCCTGAGAAAATGACGAGTAAATCGATTCAGCTTAGCTTGCTTTCCTCCTAGGCTGAGCTAATTTGAGTCACCATACATTGCTTATGGTTAAGGGCAGGAAAGAGGACAGCCGACTTACAAAACCTTCTGAGAAGCTGGGGAAGCCGACTCTGTTTGAGCCCTAGGAGCTGCTTTGAGGTGGCTCAAGTTGTGTCAATTTGTTTTTCTGTGCTTGCATTATTATTCATTTCAGAGAGATATTGTAGTTTGGAAATGAATCGCCTTTCCCCCTTTACCACATATGGGTGTGATGTGCACAGTGGTGCTGGGACAGGTGAGCTAGATTGCTTTTGGAGAAAATGCAGTTCCGCTCCATGGGTCTGCCAAAGTATATGTTAATCCCAGGGTTAACATAAGGGTCCAAACTGGTGACTGGCCTTTGGATAGTTTTGAAACACATGTGTTGGGTCTAGATTTATTCCAGTTCCAGTTTGAAGTAAGTCCCTGACCTGCTGGCCATACATGTTTGTTTACACTAACTACATCAGTCTAGACATCCTTCCTGTTGTACAGTTTCTTTGCGAAATTTTTTTGCCTGTGTCTTCAGGCCTGAGAAACTGAGTTATTTCCAGAAAGAGCATTTTACCCTCTAATATAAAACTGCGTATTAGATATTATGCTTGTAATAATTATAGCTAAACTACGTATTGTTTTGGGGTTTTTTTGCAGTGTTTGAGGTGATAAAGCAAGACGAGAATAAAATACTTAGTTTTTTTTTATTGTGTGCTTGTGTGCCAACATTCCCTCTTGCACAGATGCACACAAAAGCACTTCCCCGTGTCATTGGCAATGTCTGTTTAACCAAGTAAGGAGGCACAAGGGAAGCAGGTCTGCAGAGCCAAGAGCATCAGGACCCCAGTGTGGGCAATGGATGGATGTCAGGACTTTTCCTTCCTCCTAGCTCTAGTGACTGAAGGGCCATTAGCAGGTGGAGTGCGTTAGGAGTCCTGGAGTACATGTCCGAGTTTCACTTGTGTGTTCCACGACTTCTCAGTGGTACACACCAGAACACAGTAAATGAGAGTGGTTGGGATGTCCAGAGGCGTATGCTTTGGGAACTGAAGTACTAATGCAGACACATCTGCTTATGTAGGTGTAGTTCTGCCAAACCACATTTACTAGAAGTGGGTTGTTGGTTTTTTTTTTTAGGTGAGAGATGAAAGTATAGGAGAGGTTGATGCTATTTTATTAAGTTAATTTATATTTGCTGTTGGTTGTTTTTTTTTTCAGTAGAATATTCTCCTGTCCTCTGAAATGATGTGGTCTGCTCATCATTAAAATCAGTGGAGATGTCACTTAAGTAAATACCTAAGAACTAAACTTGCAAAAAGAGTTCAAACTCTTCCTGGGTGTCCGAGGGCAGAATCATTGCCACGTCCCTCCACCTGTGATTCCCTGAGATTGCGTCTTTCTGACTTCATTAGGAGTGGTCGCATCAGTAGGGGGAGCTATACTTTCACTATATCCCCTCACGCATTCTCCTGTTTTTCTCTTGGTGATTGCATCTCTAAGTAGTTTATCCTTTCTATTTCACTTTATTGAGCTAATTTCACAAAACAAAACTTTTTATTCTTGAACTGCATAAATTTAATTCCTAATCTCTTTCATTTTAGGATTGTATGAACCAGGCCAGAAAAACAAGGCATGATATTTGGAAAAGTTATTTAAGGATGATTAAAACCTTAAATACTTCTTCATCTGACACTAGGCAGAATTTGTTGTGGAATTTCAGTAATTAAATAAAATCAGGTGCTGTGCTTCACATACAGAAGAGTAGCTTGGCACCAACGTATCAGAGCTGCCCTTTTGCGTTCTTTAGCGTTTTTTCTAACACCACTGCATCAAAGTAACTCAGTGCTTCTGTTCAGCCTTCTCTAATCACCTTGCTTAGATCTAGACATCTGAAACAGCATGGGGAAAAGCTTCTTTAGCTTAAATATTTAAAAAAAATATTTGGGGACGGTTCTGCTCTGTCTCTTTGGGATGGGGAATCTGGTGGGCAGCACGGGATGTCTGAAAGGTTTGTTTGCTCTTAGGCCAGTTGCATGGCACTCCTCTGCAGTGGGCCATGGCCAAGACTTCTCTTGTCTGCAGAGCTCCTTTCATGGCCTAAGGAGTGAGTGTTACCTCTCAGATGTACGCTCTTGTTTCTGAGTCTCCATCTTACTTTGGTAATCTGAACAGCAAAGGTTTTTCATTGAAGTTGGTGGCAAAATGCCTGTTGAGTTTAATGTTGGAGCTTCTTGCTCCTAGTGTTGTCTGTCTGTGTGTGACTTTTTCCCTGATTGTGTAAAATATGTGCTAATGTTTGCAATAGATGATTACGTGTGTACTACATGAACTTTTGGGACATTGTTGATCACTATTGCTGCAGCAAAACGCTGAGATATGTAGAAAAGATCACAACAATTGTTAGAATATTCATGTTTTCATGCATTAAGAGATTTATATTTGTGAAATTAAGGAAGACTAATGTCTCTGTAGACTCCTGACTTTTTCAAAAAAAAAAACCAGTAAGTGGCCAGGCGTGTTTTTAAGTATAGAAGTTTAAATGATTTTCCTATGGAATTGAGGTACAGGCAAGTCACTTTTATTTTCACTTGTATACCTTTTAAATTAGAAGGTAGGTAGGTTGGTAGTGATGCATTTTCCTGTTGTTACGGGTGTATTACCTGAGCTGGCAGTTCCCCTTAACTGGAAATAATAGTTCTAAAAGGGGTGACTGCTACCTGCCTGTGCTGGGTCCTTCTGTTCAACTGGCATTTTGCCTACCTAGAAATTGCTCAATAAAAATTAAGTAAAGTATATGGGCACGTAGTGCTCTTTTTAAAATCCCTAGCAACTACTATCCTTATTTTACCTCCAACATTTACTCTTCTTTGTTGGCTTAATAATATCTTTATAGTTAAATTTAGGGGAAAAAATAATGGACTTTTCTTACTTGTAAAAAAGCATGATCAAGCTAATTTACAAATAGTTGTGTAATGTAAAAGAATAATGTGCAAATTTTGACCTGAACTTGAAGGATAATAGTGGTGTAGCTACGACGAGTAATTTCCAATGAAATAATGCAGGTGGAGGTGAGGGAGAACACTGAGTTTTGAGAATTTCACCTGAGCAGTAATTGCAGGTCTTGCTCATTCTTTGAAAAACAAACCAAAACAGTTCTTAATTCCTTTTGATTCCAGTAGATATCGTATGGGGTGTAGATGCACATTTCCAGTGCAAAGCCACATATGCTGTACATTTCAAAACCCACTCATCCCATTTTCTCCCACTTGGTCTAAGTGTTCTGAAAACCCTTTTCTGTTTCTAGCTTTAGATTTTGATAGGAAAAGACTCGTGACTGGACATGCTTATGCCAGGTACATCCCAGCAAGATTAGTTGGCTTGGACTCAAAGAGAGCATAAGGAGAAGAGCAGCTGAGCACAGCTGGGTGTGGGAGCGGGCAGCCAGAGGCCAGCAGCAGCCATTAGCCGTTTCCTGACAGGTCAGAGCAGGAAGCAGATGACTCCCAGGCAGGGCAGGAGGGTGCTGCAGCATCTTTGTTGCATGACCTTGGAGAAACCTTGAGCTGATCTCATTTTCTTTCCCAAAAAATGGTTTATTGAAAGTGGAGTATTTTTTGCGCTTCTGTATTAGCAGTTTCTTGTGATTTGGCTAGAAAAGTGCTGTAATTGGAATGAAGTAACTTTAGTCTGTACCCTGAATAGATCGGTTTGATATTCAGTTTGGAGGGAGTGGGGGTGGGGGAAGAGAGAGAGGGAGGGGAGGAGTTGTAGTAGAGGAGGTAATTAGAGGAAAACTCACTAAGTGTGTTGCTTTGTATTTTTTAATGGTCTCACCGTTGTATAATAAATTGTAATAAAAAATTGTATAATAAATACTCTGCTGCTGTCTTCTATTTCAATTCAAAGATGCAAGTATTTTATGAGAGGAGAATTTTTTAATTTTTTTTAATACTTTGAGAAAATCCTGAGTATTCATATTTTCTACTAATTACCTGGACCTTAATCTTCTTGAATACAAGTTTCAATTAGGGCATACAGATATATGAAAGACACAGGTTTTATTTAAGAAACAGACCCCAGCTTAATCTTCTTTGCATCCCCCCCTCTTAAATATTTCCAGTGTCTTAAATACCAGGAATTTATTTCAGAGAATGGAAATTCCCAGTACCTGATCGGCAGCTCTGGGTACCTACTCAGCAGCCTGATGCCTGGAGTTTAGGCAGCAAATGCATGGCAAAGGAGACAGATTCCTCTTGGTCTGTGAAGTGCTGCTAAATATCAGTGTCTTTCTGGCCTCACAGAAGAGCACTGGAGTACATAAGTGGGCAGTTCATTACAAAAAACAAATGTGGAAAGACTTGCCATTTTTGATGGTGATTTAAAAGGTGCAAAGCTATGATAAAAATCATTATTCTTGTACTTTGTGTCTCAAATGTGGTTTCACTGTTCTTTAGAGTTGAAAGTGAAAATGTTCTTCTTCCCTAGCAATTCATTCTCAAGCTCTTGACACATCTTCAGCCCAGGTGCTCACATCTGTAGTCCTGTGGGAACACAGGTCTTTGTTTTTTAGGGGTAAGTAGGTAGGTGATAATAAAAACCAAAATACCGCTCACTCCAGACCTTCCCCTGCCCTTCCCCCCCCCCAAAAAAAAAACCCAAACAAACCAACAACAACAAAAACCCCAAAGAAACAAACAAACCACCAAGCCCCTTGCCCCACAAACCCAACAGAATGGTCCATGGGATATATAATAAGATGTTTACATAGGAAACTAGTGAGAAGCATGAGAGCTCAGCAGCTCCTTTATTCTTGTCTGGTTGAGCTGGAGAAGTGGAGAATTCTCATTTTTCCCTGTGAGTGTGAGCCCTGCTCTCCCCTTCTGCCAGGGAATTTCTCTTGGTTTGGGCACTTCTGCTGTTCACAGGTCGCTCCCAAGGACTCATTTGTTTGGTTTGGTTTTTCCTTCTGCTGTAATTGGTGTATGCTTTTAATTCAAAATCTGCTTGTGGAGTTTAGGGCAGGTAGCATTTATATAAGTTAATTTTCCTTTTTTTCCTCCCCCCAAATCCCTCAGTAATTAAAAGAAGGATAGATTATTTTACCTAGGGCTTTCCCAGGTATGGTAATTTAGTCAAGGATTTTTGCTCCTATTCAAAAATCCATTTTTGCAACTTCTGACATATATTCCCTTGAGAAATAGCTTAATAAAAGAAATACAGATAAAATAACAATTATTTTGTGGAGGTCTACTAAGGATGGAGGAGTTTAATTGTTAATTATTGTTAAGAGACTCATGAATATTTTACATTAATAATAACCGTATTGACAGTTCACAAAGAGATCAGCCTGAAAGTAAGGTAATCTTAGATGTCTACTTAAGTTTAAAGTAACCGTTCTAGGAAACCTGCTACGTGAGCATAGTTCCACTCATTTGTGACACAGAACTTTAAAAGAGATGCTTGTGTTTATCATTCCTGTCTTTTATTAATGAATCATTAATGCATAGACACAGTGCACTTCACATGAAGATTGCTGTAGGCTGTAGAGAATCACTAACCATTCTGGTTGGACTACATACATAGACTTTTTATTGGAGTGTTGATGTGTCTATTCAGATGCAATTCCTTTGAAGCACAGTAGGGATGAATCCTGGACTGGATGTTAGGCATTTGCTGTCCAGGAGAAGATACGTTTTAGTCAACTTTGGGCAAATAAGCAGAAAATAAAATTTTGCTGTTGGGTGCACAATTGGTGCACAATTCTCTCTTTCTAGTTTATGTACAATTCCTTTTAGTTTGTTGCCAAACTCAGAAAAACTGTTTGGATGTAGCACAGATCTGGCTCTTTATTTGAATGTGAAAGGGTAGCCTTGACCAGCAGTCTTTGCACTGAATCACACATTGCCTGTCTGTGGCTGCACAAATCCATCAACAAATCCATTTCATGTATGTCTTTGTGCCTGACCTAACCCAGGCTTGAGCTCCAGCTGTGATCAGGTAGCATGTGGGTTCAGCATCTGTAAAGATGTGTGAACATAACCTTGGGTGTCTGCTTTGGATGGGATATGTGGTGCCATCTTTGGCTTACAGAATAGGCAAAGGAGTGAAGTAGAAGGTTTATTTCTGAGAAGCCAGGAAGGTTGGAAATATGAGCTTTGTCCTTGAGGGCTCTTGTCCTCATGAACTGGAGTTCATCTTCATCTGCCAGCTATCCAGTATGATGAAATCAAAAGAGATGTGGGGGTTTTTGGGGAGGTGGAAAAGACTTCTGTGTTAGAGATCCATAATTACTCTTATTTTATGTCCATATCTTATGCTTTCAGTTTTAATAGTTTTTGCAGGCTTTATCAATAAGTTCTTATGAATGCTTTAAGCACTATGAAACTGTTGGATTAGACACAAGTGTAATGGAAAGTAATCTTTATTATTACTATTAGCTGGTGAGATAGGATGGGGTAGGTGAAAATGGGTTGGAGAAGTTGACTCTGTTAACTGTCATCAGCAAGCTGGGAACTTTAAAAGAAAACCAAAATCCACGTGTGTATTTTCTTCAGTCACTGTTATTGTTCCACTGGAATAGAAAAGGGACACTGTGTTCTTTAGGGCTGTTGAAAAGGAGAATTAAAAATACTGAGCCTGACACATCAGTTAGTTCTAGAGAAGAGTGTGGAGGTGCTGGGAAAGAGTTGGCTGTGACCTGGCTAAGGTTTAAGTGTAGTTACAGCACCTTAGGGGGGAGAAGGGAGGTAAAGGTCTGGTCACAGGTTTAGCCAGAGGGATGCTTTCCCAGGAGGGAACCACACCTGAGAACTGCCTTGACAGCTTAGCTGGCTGATAGTAATGAAACGTAGTAATGGGCTCACACTTTAATACCTGAGGAATTTAAATTCCACTGTACTTAATTTTTTTGTTGTTATTGACACCATAATTGGGAGCAACCAAGGCTGATTATTTTATAGTATGGTTTAGTATATTTGATTTAGCCTATTATTTAAAGTTTAGTGTGTTTGATTTAGTCTCTTATTTAAAGTAGAAACCAACCTGTAAGAGCCTCAAGATGAGGCTCTTGGTTCCTAGTTCATTGTGGATACAGGTGTCTGTTCTTATGGATGTTAGATACTGCTTCATCTCTGTGACTGCTGAAGGTGTTTTGGACTATGCCTTGGACCCATGTTCTCTTTTTTTCTCTCCTGTGTTTATTCGTTCCCCTGAACATTCTACTTTTAACCTTTTCTTCTTTTGTGTAAGTTGGCTTTTTCCAAAGCCTTGATTTAAAGAGGTAGGTGAGGATGTAAACCTGGCTATGTGTCTGGCCTGACAAACCTAAGGTAAAATTTAAGAACAGTTGAATTGGGAAATAAAAGTATGTTAGGGTTGTTCTTTTTCTTTTCTGGTCCAGGGGAGGTCTGACACGTAACAGTCTTCAGTAAGCACTCTATTCCCTATTACTTAGGTAGAGATTTAAAGGAAAACCCAAAAGAATGAAGGAATGAATGAGAAAATATGAAGCAGAATCATTTTTCTTTGCAATCTGGATGCTTATATCTGTTAAAACATACACCACACTGGGGCAGCAGTTAGCAAGCATAGGTTGTTTGAGCTCCAGTCTCATGTCATAAGAATGTTAAATGTTTGACATTCTTGAGGAGACCAGCAATTGATTTTCACTGCCTGCATGTGGTTTCTTTTGAGACAAACTCGGTTGTATGCATCTTCTGATTTGGATCAAGTAGCAGTTGCTAACTGCTTGGGTTGGTGTGTGTGAAGAGGGGAAAAAAGGTTAAAGAAGAAACGTGTTGCCAACTAACGCTCCTGTCAGTGTTTCTGTCTCTAGTGTTCTCATACACATTTTGAAAAGCATCTTGTGAATATACACACAGTATATTAGCCACGTCTGCTTATCTACTGATGACTCTTCTGTGTTTTAAGGTCTCACTTCCTCCTCCCTTTCCCCGTTTTGGGTTTCTGATGTAAAAAAGGTAATTTTCTGACTCTAACCTGTGGTTAGAAGGGTGTTACAGGCTGGATTTATTTTGACCCTGCCAAGGTTCATATTGCTTTCATGAATGCCTAATCCTTCTCTTGCTGACAGCTGTGTCTTCCTGTGCCGTAGAACGTTTAGAGTAAATGTGGTAGGAACTGGGTAGATGGTTAACGTGCTGCAGGCTCCAGAGTTACTCAGAGGCTCCATCTATTCTTCTTGCTCTTCACTGGTTCCCAAACCTCACTAAGCAAGGGTCAGCGTATTAGCAAGAGTGTTGCGTATATTATTTTTTATTTTTCTTAAGATAGGAGAACGTTAACACTGTTTAACTGGTAAATTGTTTATTTATTTGAGATTAATCAATTATTTTGATTTTAGAACTGTTTTTAATGGAGTAAAGGAGATGTTGTTTCCCAAAAAGGAACCAACAGCGGATTGCAATTCTTCACAGTGTCATAAAAGCCTTAATACAAGAAAGGTTTCTGTAGTATTATTTAAGTTCCTTAAAATAAATAATAGCATGAGACTAGTAAAAGGCTTAGATGAAGTATTTTGCAATGTACTTTCTGGCTTGAACATGCAAACCCATGCTTGAGCATGCTGCATGGGCTTGATACGTGAATAGGGTCCGTTATGTACCTAGTGACTGATTCAGATTAGCGTCCTTATAATTTAAAGTAGTTGTTATCCTCTGTAGATCTAATGAGTTAATTTAAAATACTGTGTGACAAATCCAATTAAGGTGACAATTTTGTTAAAATCTGTGATAATCCCTTTCAGAAACTTCCTGATTATCCCTGATTTCTCAGCTGATAGATCTGGTCATGCAGTGGAAGGAAATAAATCAGACTGAAAAATGAATACGAATCTGAGAATTCGTACATATACGCTACATTTCCCGTGCACAGTCGATTAGCATGCAGAATGGTCTTCCAGTGGTCGGAGGAACAGTAACTTAAGCTGTGTAGTCTTTCAGGCTCCTGTGCTTTTGTTTTCACAAAGCCTGACTCTGTCAAGTTGGTCTGAGTAGGGTGATTCATTAATTTCTTATCTATGCCTCCGTCTCGCAAGGCAGAAACAGCAAAGTGGGCCTCAAACTAAAATCCTATTATTCTTATGCAGCTTCTTTCTAGCTAAAGTCAGTCAATACACATGTATAAGACTATAAGAATATTTCTTATATTATCCCGTCTATCAGGTTACACCAGCATTTTTTCTCCTAATTTTTGGAGGCAGCATATTTCATATGCCTTTTCTCTTTCTCATGCTCTGCATTCCTTCTCAGAGGACATTTAATTTCTGTGGTGTTCCTGATGTTAGCCTATGATGCTCCAGGTCTCTTCAGCTGGTAGAAGCTCAGTAGAGAATTTTGTGGTGGACTTGTTTGTATTTGAGAAACGTTGACTGATTACACCTGGATTTTAGTCCCTTACCTGCATGAACTGATGTTTTACTCTGAGTACTTCCATTGCAATTAGTGGGACATCTCCTGGAAAAAGAAATTACCAAGAAAAAAAAAAGACAGTATCTTCCAAAGATTATTTTTTTTCCCTATTTGCTCCATTGTAGCAATTTCTTAAGTCTCACCAAAATCACCCCTTTCTTTGAGAGAGAGGGGCACGGTATCAGGAGAAAAACTGATCCACTCTTGAGGACGCCTTTTTGCTCAGGGAAGTCTTTGAAACGTGTAGCTTCATTGTTACTCCTCCGTCTTGCTTTATGAGTTTAGTGGTTACTGCTAATAAAAAGAAGAAGAAAAAACATTTCATCAAAGGCTTTTTCTGAAAAAACAAGTTTGAGGGTTGGTTTTTTTTTTATACTTTCTGGAATTTCCTGTGTGCCGTTGACAATACACAATCAGAAGTGTGTTTTTGTTATAATGTATATAATTTATAATAAATACTTAAAATAAAAATTGGAGCTTTCAACTCTGGAATTTTATAGCTGGTATTCAAATGTGTGAAATGACTCTGGTTTTGAGTAATTACCTTTTAAGATTTTATGTTTTTTTCCAGAAAGAACAGTAAATATTACCTTCTGATGGAATTTAGCAGGTCTTCAAGGGCTGATCCTGACATTATTGCCCATGTTTTAATGCCTGATGAGTATCCAGGGTGCTTTGTGTGCACATTCCCATTTCTATTTCAGTTCTGCTTTTTTCCTTCATGCTAGTTTGTTTTTTTTTTCTATTCAGCTAGCAGTGAAATAGAAAGTGTACTCTCTGTACCTCTGCCAAAGATACTTTAAATATTGGCCATATAGTCTGGAGGAAGGAGAATAGATACTTTAAAACCTCCTAAGGGCAGATTTCCTGCCTGGATTTGAAGTTATCAATTGAAAACTCATAGATTGTTTTTCAGTTGCTCAGAGGTCAATCTCAAAACAAATATCCAGAAGTGCCAAGCACATTCCAGTCTGCTTCATGGAAGAGCTGGTGATGCAGCTTCCTTGCTCTTTAGGAAAAGATTTCTGCCCAGTCAGTCCTGATCTGCGTCTTTGCTTCTTAATGGCAACCCCGGCACCCTATAAAGGTGCATTTAGAAGGATGAGGATGCTTCTTACAGCCATAAGTTGATGTGAGCACATCTTTAACAGTTTCATTAGAAGACTTCCGATAATCTGAAATGCAGAATTATGCTCCATTAGGTAAATGGTGAGATTGTGACCTTTGTGTCGCTTGGTTCTGTAATCTTATTTGTTCCAGCTGCATTAACAGGCTTTCAGTGCTGTATGCTTCTGAATTTGAACTACATTTGAAAATTTTCCTGTTAATAAATTTGCATTGTGAATAAGTGAGGACAAATTTTAGGACTTGAGAAGTATTTGCTTATATCAAAGTTAGATTTAGTAGTGTAATTACTATGAGTTTTGCTCAAGGCAGAATTATTACTGTTCTACACAACTTCCAAAATGTTGGGATTCATAAATGTCAGTATATTATGTAGGTGGTTCCGTGTTCATTTTTATTTATTTATTCTTAAGAAAATGTTTCCTGGACATTGCTATTTTCCTGGCCATCTTCAAAACACATCGCACCACGCAAACTTAAGAGAGTTTCAATGTTATGGTGTATTCGCTTGTGTAAATACCTATCTAGTAACTAAACAGAGATTAGCAGCATCTAATCTATAAGAGGGATAGAAAGCACTCCAGGGATGTTCTTGTGTCGTGCATGGGTCTCGAGCTCGTGTTGTAGAGGCACCTCGTGAGTCTCTTGTTACTAAAGAAGCTGCCTTGTTCTGGTCTTCTGTGGGTCAGCAAACAGGTGTCCTATACATGGGTCTGATTCAGCTGTGGTGAAACCCACGGAGAATAAATATTGCTTCCAAAAGCGGGGAGTTTTCTGAGGCCTATGAGATGTGACAGTATGCTGCTTAGCTGACAAATTGCAGTGTAGCAGGAAAGATGCTACAGTGAGTATTGGTTTCTTTTGTGTGTTGAACTCATTTTGCTGCAGCTTGTGAATTGCCTTCCTGAGCTGACAATCCATTAAGGATCACTTTGTGTGTCTTTTCCTTCATTATTGCTTCTTTTACTGCTTTCTGCTTTACTGCCTTTAAAATACATTGTCAAGGCAAAAAATAAAATAGGTAAAGAAGAAACTGTAACAGGAGCAAAGCAATTTGGCTCTTGGTAAATTACTTTATTGCAAAAACTATTTTACTAGGAGACTATCTACAAAGACAGTTTCAAGGAGCTAGACATGTTAAAATTATTTTGTAATAGGGTAACTGACCTAATGATTGTAATTTTGTGTCATGAAATAGACCTTGTATTGTAAGATGATTTTTTTTTTCCTAGGTCTGAAGACCCAAAGTTCCAGTTTTATGTGGACATAATTTAGTCTTGTCCGATCTGCTTGGCCAGTCAGCGCCTCATACTCTGAATATGTGCCAATAATACCTTCTAGATGCAATACTTATTTTTTTTTAATGCCCAGAAGGGCTGTTTCTTCTTATTCTGAGTAAGCATGGAAACACTAAACTTCTCTATATTAATCTGCTTGCTTTTTCAAGGAAGTAGACAAGTTCTGTGATACAATCACACAAGTACGCGGCCCCAGGTTGCACCAGAGAAGGTTTATCTTGGATAGTAGGAGGAGTTTCTTTGCTGAAAGGGTTGTGAAGCACTGGAAAAGGCTGCCCAGGGAAGTGGTTGAGCCACCATCCCTGGAGGTGTTTAAAAGACAGTAGATGTGCTATGGGGCATGATCTAGTGGCAGACTCAGTAGGGCTGGATCAATGGTTGGGCTTGATGATTTTAAAGGTTTTTTTCCAACCGAAACCATTCTATGATTCTATGAAAAATAAAAATGTAGGTTTCTTTTCAAGAAGACTTGGTATTTTCCTTAATCACATAATTGCATTGATTAGGTTTGGGCATTTTCATTGTAGGAATGCTTGGAATTAGAAATCTCTAGATAAGGCTTTCAGTTACAAGACTAGCGAATTAAGAGGACTGCTGTGCTCCATTATGGAAGAAAGTGTATTATTTTTGTCACCAATAATTTTTTTTACTTGCAATAACTTCCCACGTATCTTTGTTTTGTATCCTTTTTGGGTCATGATAAGGCAAGTCTTATCCTCTCACAATTTCCCCTTCCATTACCAGTCTCTTGATCTCAGGGCTGGATATTGACTGTCTACATCATGGATTGCGATCTAGTGATGGAGAGCTCAACTGAAGAGCTAGACTGCATTTTTTAGGAAACATGTTGCTCTTAAAAGCTGCTAAAAAAATAAAACTGTAATGTCCTGTGGCACTGACTATTTTAATTTAGTTTAACGTAGTTAGTCACACAAGCAGTGTGATTTTCACTTTGTGGGATTTTCTTGTTGTCCTTCCACTTGGATATTTGTGTGAAGATCTGATTCATCCAACTGCTGCAGTGTCTGGCAGGTCCTGACTTCTCCTGCCAGGAACCTCAGCCTTAGTTCCTGTCAGGAATTATCTGGTAAACAGAAACCTCATTGATCAGATGTCCTGGCCCTCTCAGTGCAGCAGCATGTAGCTATCTCTACTCAAGAGTGACTCTAAATACATTAAACAAACTTGTTTTGTACAAGTGGTTGACCAGATTATTAATACTTGCTTTTTCCGCCCCCATCTCTTCTTACACTTACAATTTTAGCATTGACTGACTTATAATACTGACATTGACGTATTATCTTCCCATGCTTGTTTTCCATTGCCACTGATCTGTGACCTGAGGAGTAATGTTGTAGTGGCTATTTATTTTAAAAAATCATAGTGATTAAAGCTAGGTCACTTGACACATTTTGGAAACTTGGCTGTTTCTTGGTTTCTTTGGAAGACCTTGGCAAGCGTACAGAGGTAAAATGAATGTCTTTTTTCCTTTAAAACACATGGTGCCGTCTGGTGCACTGCCTGCCTTCAGCCCAATCTCAAGAGCGGAGATGGAATGAACTGAACAAGGCTGCTCAGTTTCAAGGTGAGATTTTTCTGGAACAGACTTAAATCTGTCTTTCCAGTATGTCATATAGATGAATTTGGGATTAATAATAGACATAGAAGTGAATAGAAGTGAATAGAAGTGACTACATATGTCAAATACAGGAAAATTTTAATTTGGTGAATTAGTTTCATTGCAGTTCATTTCCTAACTTCTTGACTAAGCTCCTTTTAGTTGCTGATCATGCTGTCCTCCTGATGGGATTAAACGTTGTGACTACTGGATGATGGAAGTGGTTATAACTATCCATGTTGACAGAAGATAAGACAGTCTCAGAGCTTGGATGCCCTATATAAATTCAGCATATTTTTTCTGTATTTTCATTGACCTGATTTCATTGTCTGAATGTCAAGGTTTTTTTCTTAATAGCACTTTTTTTTTCCTTACTGTGGTTTTATAATTTTTTTTTAATGGGAAGGGCTTTATTTTGACCAGGGGTGGTAGGCTTTTATCAATGTGTACTACAGCATTCACTTTTTTAAATTTGTTTAGGGTCAATGTACATGGAGCATCACAAGACACAGAAATAAGAGGTTTGTGCCATTTCTGCATACCACTAAGTGTCAG
Organism: Mesitornis unicolor; assembly: GCF_000695765.1. Taxonomy (NCBI): domain Eukaryota; kingdom Metazoa; phylum Chordata; class Aves; order Mesitornithiformes; family Mesitornithidae; genus Mesitornis; species Mesitornis unicolor. Next base: position 23,246 of record NW_010157394.1, read on the forward strand.
AGGGGCTGGAGGCACCTGCCCCGTGTTCAGGTCCTCTGACAGCAGACACTTTATAAATTTTTTCTCATTCTTTATAGGGGTTACTTAAGCAGTCAAGCGGGGAGCTGGGATTAACATGGTCTGTAATTCACTTGAAATCGTCTTGAGACTTCTGTGAAGGATGGTTAT
>NW_010157394.1:23440-45102 GCF_000695765.1 Mesitornis unicolor
TTCCTCAACCTTAAACCCTCTGGGGTTTTACCCTGGCATGTTGGATGCTGGGGTCAGGTTTGTAGCATCATCTTTATGAGCACAGAGCTTTGAAAGTCAGTTTTCACCTTTGTTTTTCTGCTGGTGTGTCTTAAGTACAATAATTCATACTCTGTAGGTATCTATTTATGGTTTGCAACACCTCAGCAATGAATTTTTTGGTGTGGCTTTGGGGAACTGGATAATCTCAGTACTCATACTGGAGGTTTTATTCTGTAAGCCAAATGAATTGTTAAATCTCAGCTTTCCTCCTAAAGACATTAATCTGCCATGGGTAGATTGAAAGACTGATTTTCTGTTTAAAATATCTCAAGAAGAAGAAATGCAAGCTCAACGTATGAGTACAAAAATGCTACAGTAAGCACAACACAAAACAGTATCAGTGGAGGAAAGTACTTTGCAAAATGCTTAGGAAAACCTATCAGTACAGTTTAGTTTTACCAAGATTCTTGGCAGTAAGAAAAGCAGTATTGTATTTCTTCACAAAGAACAGGAGCTTTCTCAACAAAAAGGCAGGTGAACTTCTTGAGGATCTTCTATGGGCTCTTAGAAGCAGTACCTGACAGTGAAACAGTGCAGAGAGGAATGGGAAAAATGTCTTTTATTTAAATGAAAAATTATTATACCTTTTGTATGCATTTTTTTCATAGTCACTCACAAAAATCATCCCACTCATTTTCCTTTTGTGCTCATGTGCCGAGTACTGACGTTTCTTTCTCTGCTTATAGCAGAAATAATTTTAGCATTCAAAACATTATTGTATTATCAGTTTGGTTCAACAGTACTTTTCGAGTTCTTCTAATGCCAGCATTCATAGAATGGTTTGGGTTGGAAGGGACCTTAAAGATCATCCACTTCCAACCCCTCTGCCATGGGCAAGGACTCCTCCCACCAGCCCAGGTTGCTCAAAGCCCTGTCCAACCTGGCCTTGAACACTGCCAGGGAGGGCAAATACACAGCTACCTTGGGCAACCTGGGCCAGTGTCTCACCACCCTCACAGTAAACAATTCCTTCCTAATATCTAGACTAAATCTACCCTTTTCCAGTTCAAAACCATTGCCTTATCACTACCTGCCCTTGTAAAAAGCCCCTCCCCAGCTTTCTTGTAAGCCCCCTTCAGGAACTGGAAGGCTGCAGTAAGGTTCCCCCGGAGCCTTCTCTTCTCCAGGCTGAACAGCCCCAGCTCTCTCAGCCTGTCCCCATAGGGGAGGTGCTCCAGCCCTCTGGTCATCTTTGTGGCCCTTGTCTGGTCCCGCTCCAACAGCTCAATGTCCTTCTTATGTTGGGTGCTCCAGAACTGACACAGTGCTCCAGGTAGGGTCTCATGAGAGCAGAGCAGAGAGGCAGAATCACCTCCCTGGCCCCACTGGCCACACTTCTTTTGATGCAGCCCAGGATGTAGTTGGACTTCTGAGCTGCAAGCGCATATTGCCAGCTCATGTTGAGTTTTAGATCGACCAACATCCCTAGGTCCTCCTCCTCAGGACTGCTTTCGAGCCATTCTCTGCACAGGCTGTATTTGTGCTTGGAATTGCCCTGACCCAGGTACAGGACCTTGCACTTGGGCTTGTTGAACTTCATGAGGTTGGCATGGACGCACCTCTTCCAGACTGTCCAGATGCATCTGGATGACGTCCATTGTAGGGTTTTAGACCAGTGCCCCATTATATATTGCCTTATTTTCCTAAGTTCTGTGATGATTTACACAATTCAAGCTGGTAACTCCTGAAAGTTTGTTTGTTTGTTGGTTGTTTTTTTTTTTCTTGGCAAAGATGGATTTGGTAAAGCCCTGAGTCTACAGTACTGAAGTCAGTAAAATTGTTGCTGTTGATCTCACAGGAACAAGACATAGCTATGGTTTTGCTTGTGGTTACTGTGTTCCCTGGTTAAACTGTGCAGCAGAGCAGTGTGGACTGCACATGGTAAATGGACTACAAAGTTTTTTTGGCAACTGTGTGTATCCCTCAGCATTTAGGTTTTTCGTTGTGTGTTGTATAAACTTTAACAAGAGATACCTTACATCAGTTCTTGTGCATCTGTAATGCATTATTTTAATGGCTTGTCTTTAAAATAATTTAAAAATTTTCCTTAGAAATGTTTTTCCACAAAGTGGTTCTTATCCCAGTTTCGAGTGTTGCCAGCTATGCATTTTCAAGGATTACGCAAAGAGAACAAATTAATAATGAAATATCTGGCTATGCACTTTTATCCTAGACATTAAAGCTCCTTTAAGTTTTGGAATGACCACATTTGTTTTTAATATCCCTTTGGCTAAAGAAAAATCACTGCTGAAAACTAAAAGAAAATTACTCTTCATGCCACACTTGGATGAAAGTGGGTCGTCTTTGCGTTATATTTATTGGAAATCTTTCTGAATGTTACAGCTTCTAACAGACTCTTTTTAAATTGAGAAAGGCTTTGATGATGAAGCATGCCAATGAGTTGAACATGCAAAGCTACTGTGTGTGGTATTTTGTTATAATGGTAAAAAGAGTTAGGAGAGAGATCTCCACATCACAGTTCGTTCTGTACAAGACTAAACCCAATACCAAGCACTGACTTTCCCCAGGCTGAGTTTTTGGTTTTTTTTACAGAGCAGTTAAGTAGCAATATGGGCTTGAACCCCACAGAATTCACATTGCAAAACAAAAAAGGGAGGTATCTTACAAGAAAGAAAAGAGGAGGAACAGTGCATAGAAAAGAAGAGAAATCATATAACCTTTGCAAGGGTAAAAGTATTGATTTCCCTCTAATTTTAATTAGGAGAATACAACAGATTTTTACAAAGTAAGGCAGTTAATGGGTGTCATTGTGCAAACTTGGTTGTTGGCTGTCACGGAATCGCACCAAAATGGCTACATGCACACAAATAATGAACTCAAACAAGCTTTAATCTGTAACTGAAATGAAGCAGACAAGACTTCATTCACCAAGACAACATCCCACTGACATTTAACCAATACAGGTTCGAGATGCTGGTTGGGAATATTCCCAGACACAGCTGAGTTAAGAATTCTTAAGATTTGGCCAGATGATCCAAAATGTGCACTCACTCACTCACCAAAAAGAGAGGGCTCTCAATCTCGAGAAGTTCCCTTAAGTGGCGTCCCAACTCAAGGGGAGAGTCCCTGACTGCAGACCCGCTGCTCCGAGGAGGACCGACTCAAATGAGTCCTCCAGCGGGGCCCCATTGATACCCTGGTCGAATCTGCTCTGTGGTCAATACATGGTTGTGTCACCCCCTACTGGCTGAGGACCCCAACTTTCCCACCCTTGACCCCCACTGTGTGGCCCAGACATGAGCTGAGAAGGGGGAGGCAGTCCTGGCGCCACCAGGGCCAGAAACTTTAGCACTGTGTTTTGTTGGGCCTTTCTCAGGTCTTTAGTAGGGTGGGTGCATCTGACACATTGGCCAAGGCAGAAGGATGCTCCAGGTTAGAGGAAGAAGGCAAATAAGAGGCTTGTGTGTGGTAGATCCAGTCAGGATGATATTCTTGGTCTCAGTGCTAAAAGTGTACTGTGTGAATGCAGTCTGCTGGAAGACGGTTGAGACAGAACGCTCTCTGGCACAATACAGCTGCATCCTGACTGTTTGTGGGTATATTGACACATTTTGGTAAAAATTCTTTTAAGTCTCACTTGTAAAGTTTTGATCTGTTAAATACAGTTTTCTGAGGTGTGGTGTTAACAAGTCATACCATTGTATTGTGTTGTATTTATCCAGTATGAATAAATAAAATAATTAACATGAAATACACCTTTTTAAAACCCATTAGTTTGATCTGTTTTTAATTTAATTTAATGTAGTTTGTCTTGAATTCAGGTTTCTTTTTGTAGCAATAAACTGATTGCTGAATTCATGTATGTATACTAGTATTTTAGAATCCTTTGAAGTGTAAGTTGTTGCTTTAGTGTCACAATACTTGAGAAAGAATGTGAAACGTGTGTAAGTAAGAAAAACTTGAAATAATGTGAAAACAATGAGAAAGGCAGAGGAATAATTTTTTGGGAAAAAGTATTGCTTATGTAACTTCCAGCAACAGCGTACTTAAAATAGTTGACTCTTCTAACCACAGTGCTTTGGACTGATAGAACTGTAAAGCAGAGAAGTTAATTGAAGTTAATCTTACATTTTTACGGTAAAGTCTTTCTAGTGAAATACTTTTCTTTAATTCTGAAGATCTTCCAAGTGTTTTAGGGCTACATAGATAATTAAATCCCTTTTACCCATGTCAGCTTTGTCTATGAAGTGGAGGTTGAAAGTTGGGGATTAAGAAAAAAACTTTTTTCAGTGTTACTTGTTCATAACTTATGATAGCCTTACCAACATCAGAATCACCTATAACAGTTGTAATGCTGATTTCATTATAAGATGCTACTGAATCATAGAATGTATTGGGTTGGAAGAGACCTTTAAAGATCATCTAGTCCTACACCCCTGCAGTAAGCAGGGACATTATTACGAGATCAGGAACTGATCTAGTAACTGATCTAAACTTCTTATCCAGTCTTTTATGCTTTATTATTCTATCTTTGAGTTAAAATGCTGTACTTAGTCATTAAGGCATATGGTCAAGTTTTATTCTGGTATCATCCTTCTGATATCAGTTTTTAACATGTCAGATGCTTAGGGGATCTGTGTTGTAATAGCCCAGAATGAACAGGCTAATATTTTAGAAGCCCTCTAGAGCTTTTGGCCATATGGGGCTACTTTGTGCATCAGTGAGGATTTTGGCTTTGATTTCTGTGGCTTAGTGACTTAAACCTGGATGCAGGAGATCTGGATGCAGCTTGTGAATTTATCCTTGACTGTGAGCAGGGATGTTCAAAACTATTTAGATGTGAACACAATCACTATCAAAATCTGGACTATGCTCAGCTTTAGTTATCTGTGCAGTAGAGATAAAGAGAAACATTTTTGTTTACTTTGCATATTTTTGTTTTGTTTGGAAAAGTAAACTGTTTGTGACACATTGATATAAAGATTAGTGGAACAGGACCACAATTTTTGTCTTGTTGACTTAAGGGGATAGTCCTATCCTGTCTGCTGTATACACTAAATATCATACTGCAATGATAATATTTTTCATAGTTAAATTATACTTCTTTAAAAAAATATTGAATATATTGTAATATAATTGAAGTAGAAATTAGAAAGTTCTATAGCTGGTTTTGGTCAGACAGAAGTCTTAGCTGTAGTCTGAAGGATGACTTGTGTTAGTTTTCACAGTTTGAGTATCAATCACAGAAAAATCTGTGTGCACATAAATGTATTCTGGTAAGCATGATGAATATTTTTCCCCTCTAATTATTTTTCTTTCCAAGCTTTAATAAATTATTTACAAAGTAAGAATAAATGTGCTAAATTTGTTTTAAAGAACATGACTTAAAAGTTAAGCATCTGAAAATGATCCGTTTTGAGTGGAAATGAGCTGAGATGTAGACAGCTGTCATTAGTTTTGCTTTAAATTTATTTTCCTAGTGTTGTGGCTATAAATTTATTCTGGAGAAAATAATGGAGGAATCTGTCCTGTGGAGCCTAAGTAGAGGGCTGCATTTCTGCAACCTATTATTCCTTACCCCCTCTACCTCCTGGAACCAGCTTTCTGCAGTGGCCAGATTGCTCCCTCCATGCAACCGTTCATCCTGCTTTTTGCAGATTTGTTGTCTTTATGTGCCCATTGGCTGCATTTATCCAGCAGGGTCTCTCTCACTGCAGAGTTACTGAGCAGCAGGGCTTGCCTGTCCTGGTGTTCGGAGATGTCCCCTTACCTCTCTCGTGCAGGTAGGACCAAGGGATGGGTTGGCCCTGGATGTCCATGGAGCCATCATAAAAACAGCCAGCATTCCTGAGGATAAGTTTTACAAGTCATGGTAAATCCATTGGATTTCTGTGAAGTTGTAGAGCCAAGGAGGATTCTTTTTTTTTTTTTTTTCAAAATATGAATTATTAACTTGGAATTGCAAAACAACTGCTAAAATGTTTCATAGTGAGCTACACTTTCCCCTCAAGGTGTATTTTCCCCATCATAGAAACATAGAATGGTTTGGGTTGGAAGGGACCTTAAAGATCACCCAGTCCAACCCCTCTGCCATGGGCAAGGACACCTCCACCAGCCCAGGTTGCCCAAAGCCCTGTCCAACCTGGCCTTGAACACTTCCATGGAGGGGGCATCCACAGCTTCCCTGGGCAACCTGTGCCAGTGTCTCACCACCCTCACAGTAAACAATTCCTTTCTAGTTTCTAGGCTAAATCTACCCTTCTCCAGTTTAAAACCGTACCCCCTCATCCTGTCACTACCTGTCCTTGTAAAAAGTAATTCCTCAGCTTTCTTGTAGGCCCCCTTCAGGAACTGGAAGGCTTCAATAAGGTCCCCCTGGAGCCTTCTCTTCTCCAGGCTGAACAGCCCCAGTTCTCTCAGCCTGTCCCCATAGGGGAGGTGCTCCAGCCCTCTGGTCATCTTTGTGGCCTTTGTCTGGTCCCGCTCCAACAGCTCAATGTCCTTCTTGTTGAACTTCATGAGGTTGACATGAGCCCACCCTGTCCCACTTTCCATCTGGGTAAACTAGTTTTCCAGTAATGTATCCAGACCTGCAGCTCCTCTGCAGGTCTACTGACAGCACCAATTCTCCAGAGAAACCCACCCACAGAAGAGGACAGGGCTGGAATGTATTGGGAGATAGGAGGGGGCTTTTACTGGTTTTTTTTTTAATCAAATGCTTTAATTCTTTTTGCAGACATTTCAGATCAATAGAAAGGAGATAAAACACTATGCTTTGGATTATCTGATAGACATTACAGAGAGTTCGTTTTCTGCCAGAAGACTCAATCTGATGGAGCAGTCATTAATAGCTCTGCTGTATCTCCTAACGAGGGCTGCATTGGACTCAACTATCCCATAGGTACTTTGCCTACGGAGCTTTAGGTTGTGTTTTGCTAGATCTTCTCATCTTTCTTCTCAGGCTGTGGCACTTCTTCTAATGATTGTTTCAATAAGAGAATACAAAATTTGCCTACATACGTGTTCTACAGAAATACTATATAACAGCAAAGACATTGAAACAACAGATTGTTGTAGACTCTTGTTCAAGCAGTCCAGAAAATTTAATGAAGAACAAAAATCCTTCATAGAATGTTTTACAGAGATTACAGCATCCTACCCAACAGCCTCCCCCACACATATTTAAGCTCTAATTAAACAAACTAAAAAGTATTAATTACTAAATTATAAAGCTGTGTTTTCACAGTTTTAATGTGTGTGATTCTGTTTTAAGATAAATACTCCCTGCTAGTTTGGGGTTGTTCTGTTCTGCTTGAGACAGTAATCAAATAATAGCTAATTCAGTAGAGTGATCAATTCAGTGTTTAATTCTAGTAGAAGTTACGCTGAATGTTTTACAAATTTGCACAACTTGTTTGCACTCTCATGGTCAAAACAATGTCTCTAAATGCTTTAGGCTGCCTTACTTTAACATATGCAGCTCTTTTAAATTTTGCAACTTCAATCTCTGATGAATGGGATTTTTAAAGTATGAAAAGAGTTTATCATAAATGAAAGAACACTTAGTTTATTGTACTAAGCAAAGTCTTTTGGATGTGATTACTCTCTCAAGAAAACAGTGTTCAGCATTCTTGTGGCACAGCCATCTGTCACTCAAACAGGTGTCACCTCATACACCAGAAAATGTAACTCTTTTTTTTTTTCCATTCTGTATGGATAAGTGAAGACTTCAGGTTGATAGACTCGGTGACATTTGTTTCAGTGACAGATGTTCACGTCTAGTAGCCCTCAGCGGGGACATGATCTTGTTGTCTTAGTGGGAGTTCTGTGTCAAGTGCTATAATTATGTGTAGACAGAGAATATATGCCTTTATGAAGGATTAAATTCATAAGAATGTTTTTACACCTCAGATTCCTGTGCGCGTAATGGAGAGGCTTAGAAAAAAATAGCAAGGTTTCAGGGTTTGATTCTAACCTGCCCTAAATAGAACAAGATTAAGTCAGTGAACTCTGTAGAAGTAAAGGGAAAAAAACCAAACAAAACTAGGGAGGACTAATGGTATAACAACAGGCCCAAGTCTCAAATTTTTGAGCTTGTGCTTTTCTCCTGGAAAGTCTGGATTGGTTCAGCCTGGAGGATTTATTTATGAGGAACATCAATAGAGGCATGTATGGAGAGTGAAGAGAGAAGGCTTTTGGTCTGAAGAACTCAAATCTCCAAACATTTTTGCTGGCTCAGTATAACTCACAATTCTCAGTGCTGTCCTCACCAGGCAGATGTTTACGCATAGCTTAGTTTAGGAAAGAAGATGGGAGGTTTTGCAGCAGGCTGATTCCTGCTTGGATTAGTGGTGCAGTTTGTTGGGGGAAAATGTTGGTTCATATGGTTCAGTCTTCACTACTCTTGTCTTTGGTTGCTGTATTGGTTTCTGTGCATACATTCTGAATTTAGTATTTGCTATTTGCCATGAAGATATGCTGAGTCTCCAACATGTTCTCTTTGGATTGGTAATCTCTACCTAATTCTTCTTTTCAGAGCACGACTGATCTTCATTCAGTAGCCCAAACTGATTTATTTTCTGCCCTCCTAGATTCTTTATTTTCTAGCTGTTCTTAAACCTGTGTCACTTGTAGTACCCCAAAAGTTCCGTGACAAACAGTCCCACAACATACTTGTCTCCAAACAGCCGACTCAGGCATCCGATCTTATTGCATGCTTACTAATTTTTCATTGTGAAAGAAACTAAACAGTCGTTTCCTTTTCACCTTCTCTGTGTCATTTCATGATATGCAAAATCATAAAGGAAATCCCTGCAGATACTTGGGATTACTGAGATGGATTTTTAATCAAAAATTCAGAGACAGTGTCTTGAACATCTTGATCTTTATATGTGAACTTCTTGTAGATTTTTATTTCCAAGAGTCTTTGTAAAGTCATAGAAAAGACCAAACCTTTCCATGTAAGTTATGTTTAGCACACTTTGTTTGTTGTTTTTGGAGGTTGGGGGACGGGGGGAGAGTTGTGAGGCTTTTTTGTTTTTTTATGGTGAATTCTTAGTTTCAGCAAGGAGTTTTGCAAATGAATTGGAAGTGTAGTACTGGAGTCCATATACATACGGCATATTCCTTGTGTACAGCATGGATCTTTGGCTCTTCGTTTCAGTAATTATGCCACAGTAGAGAGAATCCTGGTTTCGATGACACAGAGTGTGAATGACTGCAGCATGAATTCAGTGACTACAGCAATGGTGCCTATGCATAAAACCAAACAGAATTTTTAATTAAAAAAGAAGAGCAACAAACATTTCTGTAGGAATACGCTAATATTTACTACATAAATATGTGCAAAATATGGTCATGACTGCCATAAGAAGATTATACTTCCAAGAGGTAAAAAATGAAAATCAATGTTTAAGCATCTGTGTTTGAGTCCTCAAATAACCAGTCGCCCTTTTTTGTTTGTTTATTTGTGTGGGTTTTTTTTTTCCTGTGGGTATTTTGGTTTTTTGTTTTGTTTTGTTTTATGTACTGAAATTTCTTGTCAGCGTAGTATTAACAGAACATCTGTGAGGAATGATGTGAGAGTTAATGTATTTGAATTAAGCACTACAGAAAAGCCATGGAGAAAAGTAATCACACACTGTTCAATTCTCAGTTTACTTTGTGTGCAATTCCAGTTTTGTTTTACTTCTTTTTTGCCACATCTCACTTAAAGTTACACATCTTAGGCCATCTACACAGCAAGATTTTACCTGCATATGCAGTTTTATCCATTTAACACTTGTGTTTTCATAAGTAAAATCTAATCAGTATTTTTATAAACATTTTAGAGGCCCTAACGTAGTTTGTGGTGGTGTATTAATCACATGGAAGTTGACTGCAGAGTCCAGGTTAGCACTTGTTTATGTATTTCGTCACACTGATTGCTCTAGTACTTAGTGTTTAAGAATTAATGTAGTATATTAAGTTCTCATAATTCTTTATTTCATTGCATGCTTGTTTGTAGATTATATTAAGTAGCTTCCTAAACAAACAGAAAAACAAAGTCCTTTTTTTGTTGTTGTTTTTTTTGTAACTAGACTGTCTCAGAACTGTGTGTTTGCTTGAGGATGCAAAGTTTCTTTTGGTAGTCTTGAGGAATTTGCCCCGCTCTAGAAGAGTAAACCATTAAGAACAACTAAACAAAATAAAAATAAAGCCAAGTATCTGTATGTTTATTAAGAATGCTTATGAAGTTTTGCACTGTAAGATTCGTTACAGTTTTGTAAAATTTAAGTGATTCTGTTTTATGAAATCCAAAATTACTAAAAATAGTCTGAAAATAAGTTGTTAACACAACAGATTTTGAAGATGCAGACTTTTATGCTCCAGATTTTTCTTAAGATATGTTTTCCGTGCAATGAAAACATGACAAAAATTAAGCATCTTGTATAAACTCAAGACTATTTTAAAAGACCTTTTAGTCCAAACTTATTTTAATGGATTCTTATCCCTTTAGTTAGGAGTCTGCATTTGGTAAGCAAAATATCTTAGTGAATTTTCTTCATTACACGAAAATTACTCAAGTTAGTGATCTGCAAGGGGTTTTTTTCTTACTAGCAGAAACCATGGCAAATTCTGCACATTCTTGTGTATTTTAACTTATTGCAGGGATCTGATCTATGAAGCGCTCTGTGTATGAGTTTCAACTCAAACTGTTTTCTCAGTGGAGGTTTTTTATCTTTCAGGCGTGTATATTCACATTGCATGATCCATCAGCCTGGTTGGTGCTGGGTTTTTGACTGTTGTAAACATACCATGTTATTTGATTTGTAGTGAGAGGGAGAAAGGCAGCCTCAGTCCTTCTGTGCGACTTAGCAGAAAAAGAAAGCCTAATCGAGAGATCCTTATCTCTTAAAATCTCTGGCATAATTCTGCTAGTCAAGCTTCTCTACTCTTCTAGGCAGAGTGACCTTCTTCTTTTCCATCTGTTTCTTCTTTTCATTTTTATGATAGAGGTGCAGTATCTGCATTTCCAGACCTTTTTTAACCCTAATTTCCTATCTGCACATTCAGTATTCCCTGTTTTATCATGATCTAATGCTACCTCTAACATTGTTAGTTAAGAACATCTCTTTAGCAGCTAAGGGAACACCAGTGTTATGATGCATCACAAAATCTTCATATAAGTAGCCCATTTAGACTTGACCCTGTTCTGTATTTGGTTATACTTGTTGTGTTTCTAGTTTTCACACACTTAAGTTTGGAGATCCTTCTAGATAATAATTATGTCAGGTGTTTGCAACCTGTTTTTCATGGCAGATGACTGCAGAGCCCAAAGAATTTGCAGAGCTTGTCAACTTCTGTGAATGTTAAATACCAACATGTAAATACTGATAGGAACTATAGTAAGGCAGCTCACAGAAGATTTGCATACAATGTATCTTTTAGAGGTTGAATTCTGGTGGTGTTTTTTAATGATGTATATACGTGGGATATTTCAGTTTCTTGTACTTGACATATGGAATTCTGGTTTAGCTGTGGACTTTCTTTAGGTATAAAAGCAGAGTACAGTATAGGTAGTCTATCAAAAAGATCATGTCAAAGGACACAAAAATAGGAAAATTATGTTTTTTCTTACTGTAATCCAAAACAGTTACTAAGTTCACTATTCGCTGGTTCACCAAGATGCGTGCGTTCTGCTTGCATTGCAGCTGCAAAAGCAAAGTCACTGGGTTTTGTGTCAACCCCTGTTCCGAGCTATACCCTGGGAAAGGGAAGGATGTCACTGCTGTCATTTAAGTACCAAACCTTGAAAATAACAGTCCTCAGGGATTTATTTTCTGAATATGGATCTCTTTTCTATCAAATATTTGTATTGGGGTTATTTTCAAATGTTACTTAAAATTTTTTGGGAAGATGCCATTTGTTCACTCCTGTCGTTTTTCATTTCTGCCCATTTTCTCTTAACATGATGAGATTTTTGTAATTTGGCTTCCTTCCCCCAGTTATGACTAGCTGTGACAAATTATTTCTCAGCAGCCCTTACGTGGTTTTTGGCAGACCTTTTCTGCTATCAGTGTAGCTGAGGGGATTGCTGCTGCATCTGTCATGGGATTTTGCCACTCATAGCATACACGCGTACTTATCTCTCAGAGCATTTCTGTTTTTTCCTTTTGAAAACCAATACAGGTCTTTGTTACAGTGTTCTTAAAATGTGTCTGAGTCTTTAACAGCATCACAAGTTATGCCAAAGTGACTGTTTTACCGTTTAATCTGATAAAACAGACTGCAAGCATTTCCCAAATTACTAGTTCAAGCTGCTGCCAGTACGTTGGCTCCGTTGGTTACAGTACTGCAGCAATGCTGTTTGTGTGAAATGATTACAAATACCATAAAATTTCATATCTCATATCATATAATATATAATGTGATGTGGAAATTCAGGCTACAAAGAGCATACCCTTAATCCCACTCTGTAGTATGCAGGATGTAGGGTCTCAAAAGATACGCTATACATCCCACCTGTCCTACATGTCCTGTCCTTCTGCTCCTTGCATTCCTTAGTGGGGAAGGAGTTCCTCAAGTTTATCCCTGGAAAAAGGTTTTGTCTTTTTTGCTGTGAGTGTGATCCCTTTTTCTGAATGGTTTTTAATGGTACAAGTTTTACAGCCTTTTCCAGGTAACCTACTACTAGTGTCTAGCTAGTGCTGGATGTTGGGGATTAGATGTAGCATTTAAAAACCATCCTCTAGAGTTTTGCCAAATGGTTTCAGAGCCTAGCACATTTCTGCCATACAGATGAGTGCCCACAAATCTCATATTTGTCTGATGAAGGCTGCATGGGGAAAGGGGCCTCGAAGCTTTAACAAGACAGCCCTGACTGAGTGCATGTAGCAAAAACCTCTTCACCGTTAGCCTCTGCGCACAGGCTCAAATTATCCTGCTTTGCTGCTAAATCCCATTTGGTTAAAAACCTCAGTTCAGGAATGGTAAAAGTAGATTAGGATAATTATTAATCACGAGTCCTCTGTCCACCTCGCTTCCTCATCTGAAAGAAATTATACCCTGCTTAAATTTAAGTGTGTTAACTGCTCTGCAATGTAACAAGCCCTTAATCTTCAAGCTTCGGGAAGTGTCCTCTTGCACCTTCAGATTGTCTGCTTTTCATTGCTTTAAAAAAAAAGGTAATTTTATCACTTGCCAATCTTTCATGTTAAAGCTCCAGGAAAAAAAAAAGTCATTATAGACTTTGTCGCTGACGTGTGAAATAAATATTTACTGAGAGTTGATCCATTTTAGTACACAGCAAGTGCTACATTGAAATTTAGTGTTTGGGTATGGGAATGTTTCTGTTCATTCCATAGATAACTTTACTGATGTACCAACATTTCCTCTCTAAAATACTTTTTCTGACCTGTCCAACTCCCATTTAATTTGCAGCCTGTGTATTTGCAGATAGATTTCGATATAATTTAATATTTATGTCAGTAATCTTCTAAAATTCAAGTTACCTACTGCAGGCTATTATGTCTGATAACACTTACAGTATTAGGAAAAAAAAATTATGCTCCCTTAATCATTTGGATGTATTTTTAACATGGTAGATGATAACAGATTGTGACCCACTGACTGTGTATAGCAGTCAGGCCAGACCATCTAATGCAACCAGAATGTAGAGGGGATGAGTCCTGAAATGCTGCAAACATCGTAGTGTGAAACTTACGTTATCAGTGGCTTCCTCTGAGTGCTGCACTGTGCATTGCTGGTGCGTTGTCTTGAGACACTAGCAGAAATTTGGCTTGTTCAGTGTGTTTTGATTTTCAAACACAAGTAGTCACTATTTCGTACGTTTGTTGTCACGGTTTTGCTTTTATCATAACACAGGGCAACTGAGAGATGTTCATGCTGTAGGAGGACAGCAAGGGTGCACAAAAGGGCCGTCAGTTCAGAACAAATGCAGTGCGACTGCTTCTGCTCTTGCTCAAGAAGGATAGACAGCACCAGATGAAGGAGGGAGTTCCTTGGACACTAAAATATGCTCACAGCAATTGCAGGATAATTATAAATGCTCTCTGAAAGTTACTGACCTTGGGCTGGTTCACCTTTTTTCTGGTAACTGCTTCCCCACATTGGACCTTGGCTAGCTTCTCGTAGAAGCTTTGCTGGATGTAACCCCCTGAACTATGTGCATCCTCTTTCTGCTGGTGGGCATGGTGCACGTAGCTGGCAGAAGGAAAATAGAAAATAGCTTTTCGTTTGATTTTTAAGGAATGGGAATGAGAGGCCTTTGTGATTTTGTTAAGGTGTTTTCTTAAAAAAAGGTCATGTTTTAAGGAAAACACAATTTTCAGTGGTGAGAATAGCAAGCATATGAAGGTATTGTAATAAGAAAGTCTAGAAAAAGTAATTTCTTAATAAAATACTGTTGTTTCTTCTGTACATTAGTGCACTCACTGTATTAGTAAGTAGTTACCCTCTCAGAGTACCTCATTGAGACAGAATCAGTGTAAGACACAGGATGCTTGTAAGCAGAGAAAAAGGATGGGATATGTTAATTCATATTCATAGGGATGAATATTCATAGCACTGAACTTTGTAAATTTGTAAGATGGGTGTGTTCAGCTAAGGACATAGACTTACCAAAGGATAACCATGGAGTAGCTTTAATCACTGAATGATAGTATTTAATTGCAATTTTCATCTACCTTTTCAGTACTAAAAACTTGGATTTCTTAATTTGTAGGTATATACACATAAGGCCTAACAATAATAAAATACTTTTGCTAGTAGTGAAGTGCAAGACGACCACAGGACTCCGAGACGACTCTATAAGAGTTATAAATCAAAGACTTTTATTTTATCAGAAGCTGCGCTTTTATAGTCCAAAATCCCTTAGTCACACTACATAAGCATTTCTATTGGTTACGTGTATGTGTCCATATTGTCTAAGCTAATACATGATTGGTTACTATCTTACGTGTCACCGCCCACATCCGGGTCAGGTTGGTTTACTTCCGCTTCCGGTTGGTTTACTTCCAGGTCGTTCTCTTGCCGCATTGTCGTACTTTCTCTTTCTTTATCCCTGTGTCATCTTAAGGCGGTCTCCCTAAATTACACAACTCTTAAGGCGGTGATTCCAAACCATACAACTCTATATAATCATATCCATCTTCATTCATGAAGCCTCCACCAGTGAAGGATAAAGATACAGTGAAAACTGGAAAACTTGAGCACATTTCAAAACAATAAAAGTAAGAAAGATGGAAATAATTACGTTCAATCTGAAGTTATTACAAATTACTCAAATGCTGATTCAAACATCACTGTTATTTAACTTCAATTATAAGTAAAAATATTCTCAATGAAAGAAGACTAAAAAATTTTTTTATTGAAGAATCATAATAAACATTGGTTTTACTTTATCTTGTTCCCTAAAAGCTTTATGGGTAAGTTTCTCCTCATAATTCTTCTCTCTCCCTTTTAGAAAGTTGTATTTTTGTATTTTTTTATTGTTTTTTTGTCCCTGGCTCGCTTAACAGCTCAGCATTTTCTTGCTTTTGAGTGTTGCAGACAAACTGAAATCCAACATAATGGAAAGCAAGCCCAAGATTCGCGATTATCAAATTGCATCAGTTCAGATTCTGATGCCAGTTTGACAGAACTTACTGTAAAAACTTTGAGTCTCATGAAATTCTTCTGAGGAACACTTCATGTTTTCAGTTGATGAATGCTGTCAACTAGGAGGAAGTAAATCTTGTAAAAGAAGACGCAAATATTTAGCCAATTTTTTCCTTTGTGATTTTAGTCCGTGACATAAAGAAACTTAATGTGTTTCTAGGGTCATTTGTCTCCTGGAGAGGGGCTGGTGGATAACAGGATGTGCTAAGCAGGGACTGTAGTAGCTGAGCAGGCATTAGAGAAGTGTCCAGACTTCAGACCAAAGGAAGGATAAAAAGTTAAACTATTTTGCATTTGTCTTTGACAAGAACTGCTTCTCTATGTTTATTTAGGTCAGTTAATGACTTAGACCTCCTGGTACCTGTGATATAGAGATAATAGTTTATAATAATTAATTTCTTAACCCCTCCCTAGTGTCAAGCAATCTTCAAAGGCAGCACGTTTATCAAATTTGGTGATAGAAACTTGGAATATAAACCCCAAAATCTGAGCCCTGTAATTTTATTTTTTTTAACATGGGAATACTTTTTTTTCCAGGGAAAAAGCATAAGGAATACACCATTACTGGGCAGAGGGAATCTAGGTAAGGGGCCAAAGAGGACCTTATGACCTAAAAGCGTAAGGACAAACATACGCTGCTTTAGGTCCCAGAGGGCAGCTGCCTTCCCTGCCTTCCAGGGCTGGCTAGGCTGGATTGCAGCAACTTGACTGAAATCATCAGGCAACCCCTTTAATTTTCTTACCTGAATGATGAGTAGCAAACACAGGAAAATCAGTCCTCTGCTGTATAGACATATGTTGAATAACAGGTTGTGTTGTATTATGTACTGAACGGGCTTAAATAGATACCAAACTAGACTGAGTTGACGGGCAAAAGTAGTGTCCAGGTAAATACATAACTTCCATTTCAGCATCTTCCAGAGAAACTGGTAACCATTTCAGGATAGGAAGAAGCCTGTGTAAATGGTAGGCCAGGACAAATCAACAAATAGTTTGTTTACCCTATAAAAACTGTTAGTATGATAATCTTTGTTTTAATGTACACATTCCTTCATACATGCACTGATCATTGCACTGGCTATCTGTCAGGGGAAAGGTGTCTTTTGGAGACAGCTGCATTCCTGACAGCCCACAGATGGCAAACTTAACAGTGGTTTTCTGTTTGGCTTTATTTGGGTTATTTTACTCACGTACTCAGTCGTTTCCCCACCTACGATCAGGCAGCTACATCAACAGAATGCTTTTACCTGGTCTAAGTGTCCTCTGTATCGAGTGGAAATCAGATGAGAAATTTGTAATTTTGCAAATTTTTTGTTTCACTGAGAAACTTATCTAAGTGCCCTGAATTTCTCCATTCAGGATCAGTTAAATAAAATTATGCTAAGACATGTCCCTGTCATTTTTCACATTCAGAAACAGAATTATCTATTACACTTTTGTATGCCTCAGTCTCTCAATGTAAGAAATATAAGATAGCCATGAAAATATGTTGAAAGACTGAAAATACTATTTCAGTCAAAGACTATGAAATTTTCATCTCTGTATTTTGTCAGGAACAGAAACCTTTGGTACTAGTGTTGGTTTGATCTTTCTTTTGCATTTATCTCGGCATCAGGCTAGAAATTGATTTTGTGTCCTATTTTCTTTTCAAGTAGCTTAGTAGTGCATAATAAATGCTATTTTGTAGTTCCCTTGTGTATGAACTAAGTTTAGCATATTGTTTCTGTTGTTTTGCTCTGCAAGGTGTGCCACTTCTATTCTGAGAGACTTCACTGAAGAGAATATCGCTGTCCTTACAGCGTGCCTTTTTGTCTGCTAGACTGCTTGCTCTGAGTGGTTTATTTTTTTTAACCACTTCTTGATCACTTGCCCTGAACATAATCTACATCCTGCTAAAGTAACTTGCAGTCTTACACTGTATATTGTTTGGAGTTTAAATGGAGGGTTTTTTTCCAGTATCATACTGGAAGTGAAAACCCCAGCTTTGGCGTTTGGAAAAATGTTGAGAAGTGTACTTTGTTCCCAAGCATTTTGGGAAATATGGTTTTCTTTGTATTAAACTGGATAGACATTCAGGATGATCTTCCGTTGCTCACATCACAACAACAACAACAACAACAACAAAATGTATCCTCAAGGTTTTCTGGTTCCTTGAGGTACCTACTCATGCCTTCCCTGCAGCACTGAAGTGGGAGGTCTGTAGCTCTCCTCTGAGCTCAGCTGTCAGGTAGAGTCATACATCTTAAACTATAAAAAAATAAATTGAAATAAAGAATTAGATTGTCTCAGGCAAGAGTGTAATCAGTGGTCAGAAACCGGGACTGTAACTTTCTTAACATAGCTATAGTGATTTATCTTGGAAAGAAGCTAGATTTCAGAGAACATGCTGAAACACAGTGTTGCTGTTTTAGCAGCAGTCGTGGGCTGATCCTCACTGTTTCCAACTTCTCTGCAAGTCAGTACATGCAATCACCACATCCCTCTTCTCCCTCCAAGGGTTACCGTTAACCTTTATGTGACCACCTCTCATGAGAATGCCTGAGATGTACTGGAAGTATTGAAATAAATTTAATGATGCTTTAAAAGTCTTCTATAAAAGTGTTTTGTTTTTTTCAGACCATAATGATTCTTGCAATTTAATACATGACATGTAGAAGCTGCTTCTTAGAGTGCTCACATTTTTCAAATATCAAAACTAGATTTAAGGGAAGAAGACATTGAGGGAGATAGGACAACCAATCAGCAGCCTCTGGCTTAATATATCTGGTGGGAAATTCTAATTTACCATCAAAGTGACAGCGACTCACTTGGCGTGAAGTGCCAAGGAGACAGATGGCAATGCTGAAATATTCTCTGTTGTGCCTGCCATCAGGTCTAGTGAAAAGAGAACTCAGGAGCAACAACATGTTGTAGTAGAGTAAATAATACTTGCTGTCACTTCTTACGAGGAGTGAGTTGGTTTGTTTGAAGCTGCTGATGTAAAGCTGAGCTGGATTCTTTAAAGGGGGCAGAATAGAAATCTTGGTTAGAAAGACAGGTTTATATTAAAGTCTTACTGCCTAAGAGCAAAATTAAATTAAATTCCAGTAGAAAAGTATGAACACTAACAGTCAAGTTCAGCAGAAGTAAGAAGGGAAGCCTGCAAGTCCTAGACTGCCAGTGGGGATAACTCTGCTTCAGGATCGAGTACCTGTCTGTGCTTTTTGTCCCAGATTCACATCTGGATGATATTGCTGCTGCTTGTGCCAGACTGATGTTGATTTGAGGCAGGTCCTCGTGATGAGCTGTAGAACATGGGATTCTCTGTTATAATTTATGTATGAGCAAATTAAGCTCTGTTTGTATTCTTAGATTGGACATCGGAGGCAGCACACCATGGTTTGTCATAAGAGGCTCTACAAGATAATATGGATGTATCTATAAAGTGTTAATAGCTATACCACCCTTATCTCAGTGGAAAGAGGAGGTATTGCAAGGAAATACTTGCTTAAGTTGTTACTGTGGAACAGGGAACTTAAGAATTGGGACTGGAGTGCTGTGCTGGTCCTGCTGGCTTGGTCCATGAATCTGGGCAAGTCTCTTTGAACATCTCTTCTATGATACGTGGTAAAGCGATGTAACGATACCAGGAATAACAGTACCAACTGTAGTAATGTTTTGTTTAATGCACTTGAATATTTGTAGGTGGCATCAAGTTCCTAAAAGCCTCTAATTATTTGGAGAATGTGGACACTTTACTTACTCTAGATCTTCTTCTAACTGCTCTGTAACAGCTTTATGCTCTGGATCCCAAAGGTCAATTTCTATCACAGAAGGAAGCAGAAAAGTAAGAATTCATTTGTCGTGTTCTGGAAAAGCTGGTTATTTCTTTTTTATCTGTTAAAGATCTGTTAAGCAATAGCTTCTTTGTGGAAAGGTAAGCAAATGGATAAGAATACATAGTCCTTAGAATGATATAATGAGTTTTAAGTTATATAAATTTTAAATACAGTAATCATATATATTAATGCTGGTGCATCTGGTGATAAACTGATTTGCCATTTGCATTTCTTTATCTAGATTCCAGTTAAAGCAGTAATTCCAGCTGGACTTTTGAAACTTGAAGGAAATGACCATATTATACACATAGATTGTCTTCTCCTTTCCTGTGTTAATTTCTTCCTGGAAGAAGATAGGGAGAGCTACCACTATTTAGTTTCAAATTGAGCATTATTATATAGCACGTATTATTTAGGTCTTAAGAAAAAATACAGTACTTCATGTGACAGTTTTTCCCTTCTCACAAAAGTCTCTTTGTCTAGAGTCTTGGCCTGCTACACACATTACAATAAAAACTTATGTTATGGTTGTTTTTGCAAGAGAGTGGAAAACAGTCCATGAATGTATGTTAGACCCTTAGGAGGGCTCTTTTTGGCTCATTTGCTTTGGTTATGTTACCATCTTCAGCAGACATGAGGGTTTTTATATAAAAAGACTGTAAAGAATCTGACCTGTGCATATAGACTGCAATTCTTTCTTTATCATTTCCTTTAGAGCTACTTAAGATTCACAGGTTTCCTTGTAGGTAATGGTAGGTGAAAAGCTTACCTTCTTTGTAAATGCGCTCACTGAAAATGAAATCATTTATACTTCCAGCCAAAACACATGTGCTCTCTGAACGTTTCTAAATTATGTTGCATCCCAAATGGAAAGAAATGCACCAGAAAGATAAAAATTGAAGATATACAGGATAGTTTAGGTTGCATGAAGTTTAAGATTGGAAGCAAAAAACTGAAAGCAACTGACAGACTTAAATAGCAAGGTATCGCCGTATCCCGCAGTAGTAGATGGCCACAGTGCTCCCATCTGCTCCACATGTGGCGCTCCAGCAGGGCCTCTCAGAAACCCTTGGCTAAGATTTAAGAAATGAATTTTAAGCACTCTCTTGTCTCAGGTTGGGTTAATAATGCAAGGCTTTCTCTCACTGATGCAACCCATAGTCCCATCACACCTCTGGGCTCTCCTTCCAGTTGTGGCCAGGAACCCACACCCTGCCCTGTCTCTCGCAGCACTGTCCTGGGTCAGCACACCCCCAGGAGATCCCCCCGTGCTCCTCATTCCTGCCTTCATTCCCCTTCATTCCTCCTAGTTCCAGGCAAACTACCTCCTCCAGCTGAGTTGACACAGATGCAGGTTCACAGTTGAGCCACTGGAATGGGACTCGGAAGTGAATTGCAGACAAACAGCCGTGTGTCCTGGGCAGGGGTGTGTTAGCGAGGGCTGCTGCTGCCCAGGGGAAGGGGATGGGTGCAGCAAGGAGGTAACATCGGTGATGGAGGTTTGGAGGTGACTTTGCTCCCTCTGCAGCCACAAGGCTGAATCCTGCCGCAGGACAGAGGCTTTCACCTGCGAGGCAGGCCCTGGTGTTGGGGGAAAGGATCTTGTCTTTCCTCGGCTCTGCCACGTAGGATGCTTTTTGCTTGCAGGCAGCCGGCTGCCTCCACAGGAGCATTGCAGCAGGCAGCTGCCCTGCAGGACGAAGCAGCGCGTGAAGATGGCTCCCGGTAGGGCCTTCCTTGATTTTCAGGCATTCTCCACAGGAGAGCTGTCCTGCAGAAAGCAGCTGCATCAGTGAGATGGGGGAACGGGGAGGGCTGGTAGCCAGCAGCGATCACTTTGGTCTGGGACCTCTGTAACTGGGAGGGCGGGCAGCTCTGAAGGATTGTTGGGCTCTTGCCTATTGGATCCCAGTGGGGCAGCCAAGCTTTAACTTAAAGAAATGCCAAGCAGAATAATGTCTGTGCACCTCTCCCTGAGCTGTGACACCGCTGAGCATCACTCGTGTGTCTCTGCCCTCGTAGGCAGCCAGTCCCTTGGCTCAGCACCACAGAAGGAGGCTCAGCTCATCCGTCGGAGGCTGCAAAGGAGGATCCCTCCAGAGATGCCAGTGCCCCAGGTGTGTTTTGTGTGGTTGTACAGTT